>NW_015150653.1:195173-224792 GCF_000732505.1 Cyprinodon variegatus
CAGACATAGAAGCAAGAGGGTACACAAGTACATAAGACACACTTTTTTTCATTATCATAATTCTACTGTTTTTTTTTTGTTGTTGTTGGTTTTGTTTAACATTTTAACCACACAAAAAAAAACACAACAAAAAATAGACGCCACCTAAATTGGATAAAATAGGGAACAGTTTCTTTGATCTGCTTTATTGAAACTAAATTAAACTGAGATTGAGACATTCTGGAAAAAAAAATAGGAGATAGGAGGTTTAGTACAGAGTAATCTCACAGTAAATAACCATGTTTGCACAAAAATACATCAACACCTTCTGTGTTCATTAGAGTACTCTACATTTGAAAATTTTTCATAGGTCATGCAATGTAATGCTGTCTTGATTGTTATTTAAAATCACTTTTGCACTGTCATACATTGTTCTGTGAACATGCAAAACTGAGGGTGTGTTAAGTCAACAAAGGAAACTGTAATTTCACCTCCAATCAAAATCAAGCAACTGCACACATATGGAATAAATTCACAACAACCTCCATTCAAAATAAAACAAGTTATTAAAAATCATTAAACCCCAAGTCAAACATCTGTCCATCTTCTCCCTCCTATTGTTGCCCATCTCCGGTCTTACATGAGTGAAATCCCGGTTACACCCTGGACCCTGTCTGTCACAGGGTAACACTTAGAAAAGCAACCATGTGAACACATCCTCGCAGCCAATTAACCTAACAGTCATGTTTTTACACTGTTGAAGGAAGCTCGAGTACCTGGAGAGAACCCATTCATGCACAGAGAGAACATGCAAACTCCATGCAGAAACCATAGACCCAGATTTGAACCCAGAACTGTGCAGCCACAATTCAAATATATTTCATAAAAACTTGATTCAACTAGAGAAAAATTAACTAAACTGAGCTACTATGGACACATCAAAATAAATGATAAGTTTAAACCATAATCCATAAAGTAGTATGGATGTTATGTTTGATAAACAAAGGTTTATCTTGAAGAGTTTTGAAATAGGTCAAATTAGCTTTTAATTAGTTTAGAGCAATGGGCACAAAACAGGACTCCAGTACTTCCTGAACTTAATGCAGCTGTTTTCTGTCTTCTTTGGCCAACACAGCACCTGGTTCAGTAAGGCCAGGATCTGACTGCAAAGAACACTAAATGCTAATGTCAGTTTGCTAGTTAAAAACACATAAAACACATTTCTATGCTTTGCATCGGAAATGGATATTGAAAAAAAATTAGCTGCCTGTGGAATAAAGGAGAAGCAGACTAACAACTGCAGGATGTGTCAGTGCTCTGTTGGAATTTTGTGAGCTAAAGTCAGTAAGCTGGTATCTGCTTACAATCTTTGTGAGTTAAACACAGTAGCTTAGCTATCCATCAGTCAGTTTAACCTCCAGAATTGGCAACATTCTTCTGGCTGGACTTTTTCCAAACTCACAATTGAAATAAAAAAATTGCGAAAAGAATAATATTCCACTGCATTCTCTTTTAATATAGGAAAACCACCAGCTAGTGGCTAGCTGTCAGCTTCATTGAGTCTAACAACTTCCTTAGTGGATAACTATAACTAAGCGACTTATCAGAAAGAGTAAAACCAGACCAATAATTATTATATAATGTTCCTAAAGAAATGATCCGAGAATTCATAACAACATCATATAAGTTGTGGATTTTGTAATTTGATTGGCTAAAATTGTAAAATAAGTTCACATTTAGGTAGAATATCTGCGCTGATTGAGAGCTGGATATTCTTACAGGCCCCATTATAACATGTAAAGTCATTTTTCTTTGTGCATAATTCTGTTTTGTCCATGCATTTTGTAGCCACCACTGACAATGCTTTCATCATTTGATCATGAAAGATATCAAAAAATGAATCTTTGTCAGACTGTTTTTTTTTTAGTTTATGTAATTTATGTGCAGTTTGACAAGGGGAAACACATTTTTTCCCCTCCTATTTGTCACATTTGTGGAATAGGGGGTGTGAGATTGAAGTAACCATGGTGAGGAGACTGTACTGAAAGATAAGAAAGTGATATGCACGGAAACAGAGGCTTTGCACTACAAGCTCAGTTTAGGATAAGCTCTGGAAGCTGTAGGACTGCTGTGTTGCCCTAGGGTGCTGACAGGAGTGGCAGGATGTAACCATGCAAAGGAATAATAATAATGATAAAAAAAGAGTTTAAGTTTGTGACTATTTAAATGTGTGCCATGGTATGCTGTTGTTTGGTGTACTTGCATATGTCAGGGTGTACATTCTCTGCACAGATGGAGAGACATCTTAGGGATTACTGAGTAACTGGAAGAGGAGAGAGGTGGTAATTGCATTTTAATTACAGTGTTGATGATTTTGGGCTCTGCCAGATGGAGGGTTCTTTAGATGTAAGTATAATATAAATCAACCGGCTGGAAAATAAATCCGCCTGTTGATAATTGGTTACCTTCAGAACCAGGCCCTGACCTTGAAAACCTGATGATGGTCATAATACGCACAGGCTAGTTACACTACCCTAACTAGACTCAATAAATACTGTCCTATCTCCTGTTTGTGTTCATGGGATTATTGTTTTCTCTGTTTTGTAGGTCTAGACTATTTTGGGAAAATATTAATGAAATTGAAACAAGTGAACTACTAAGACATGTTTAATGCTTTGGCAGCATGAATATTTTTACATTTATATACAAATATTGAAGTAAATAGGAACATTCGACTTGAAGAATCAGGCACATTTCAACCTCCAATAAAATGATCTGCTTGTCTCAATTAAACCTTAAGGTATTTTAAAGTACTGTGTTAGGATCTGAAGTAAGGTTTAGTTTTTCTAAGGTCCATGACAGCTTTCCATTTCCATTTTTTTTTTCTTTTTTTTTTTTTTTTGCCGTTTGGGGTTTGCTATATTAGTTCGATTTGTTTACTTTTTGTCATGTGTCATATAATATATGACATTAAATAATAATTCAAAGCTTCTGTTGTTAGCTAATTGCAACCTGAAAATCTGTGGCAGTGAAAGTGATTGGATCACCTGATTTCAATCATTTGGATGAGTAAGCAAATACTTTTGGCAATGTAGTGTATCTGGACTGAAAATGTTTTATTCATTAAGTTTGACCTTTGTCTATCCTGGGAAATGCCACCACAACACACCAAACCAAACCACACCATAGTAACTTTATTTATGAAGAACTTAAAAACAGCCAGAGCTGAAACAGTGTTGAACGGCCTAAAACAGGATGCTGATGTAGGGCTTAAATGGATGTATCCAAAATACTCTTGTAAAATATTTTCTGGATTCCGGATATTTTTGGCAAAAAAATTACAAATTAGTTTCTATATATTTTGCACTGCATCTAACAAATCAGCAGTGTGATTCTGTTTTTGCTCTGAAACAAGGAAGTTTATTGTAAACCCTTGGTGCAGTTGAAGGAACAGATTTCTCCTTTTTTTCTGCTAACTGTTTGTAAAACTTTATGGTGTCACCTGCATACCAGCAAGTTTATGAGCATGACCTTTGCCATCTTCCAGATTCAGATCTCTGTGCTATTTTCTGAACTTAAGATCTCACCTTCTCTGCTTAATGAAGCAGGCATTGCTGCAATGCGATACCTAGCGTCAGCAATTTTAGAAGTCATTCTTGTTGTCAGGCTCATTTGTTTTTATAATTCTTACTTTTCATTATAAAGGCAACTGCATCATTTATTTTTGTATAGTGACACAGAAGCAGTATAGAGCAGTTTCTACAAATTATAAGGGCAGTAATGCGAGAGATAAAAAGAGCTAATCATTGTTAATGATGAATTTGAAAAAAAAAAAACATATACAAAGTAGAATTATACATATATATATATATATATTTATTTATATACGTTTTTTTTCTGGGCTGCAGAACTGAGTTAAACTGAGGTATAGGTCAGGTGAAAGAAGAAACAAAAATTTTAGCTAACTTTGTTCCTGTGATCAAGGTGAGTTTCCCAGCTGTGTGCTCTGTGACAGCATGACCCTTGTAGGGCTTTGAATCTGACACGACTAGCAGCCCTGTGGCTTTTTTGACCTGTGGCTGTTTCCAACTCTCTCTCTTTCTTTCTCCGTCTCTTCCCTTCTCTTCCTTTTTTTCCTATGCCACTTTCTGTCGCTCCTGCTTCTTTGCTTTTTGCATTCTGTCTGAAGGAGATAAGGCAGTCCTGATAAGCCTTTGAGTTCTGTCAAAATGCTCTTCCATCTATGCAGACCTGTACCTCGGAGAGGAAAATGTATTTTGAAAATCACACGCTCACAGGCCTGCTCCTAGTATGATAGGGACTTAACGAGTTTAAGATACCTTGGGACAAAACTCTTGCCGTCTTTACCTTTTAAACTTAATCAAAAACTAAAAACAATAGCCTAATAATAGTGTATTGTTTGACGTTGCTGAGGAGAGACGTATTAAAATGGCATCAATATCTATTTTTTCTGTTGGCTTGGAAATATATCCATCTTAACACAATAGTTTATCTGACTTTTTTCTTTTACCTTTTAGTTAATATTGCTTGGAAGCATACACGGTGGTCAGCTTGGCTATTAGAACGGATGTGTGCTCATTAATTTATATGAAAAGCAGCAGCAGGTTTGCTGGTTTGATGGTGCTGGAGCATGGGTCATTTAAATAAATTTACCAATTACAATGAATTTATTCCAGTATAGCCCCAAGCCCAAATAATTCCTGTTGTGGTATTTTTGAGCACATTACAACGTAATGCTTCATATACAGAAACCATTTCGGATAATTTTGAGAAATTACCTGCCTTACCTGTAGCCTTAAGTAATTGAGCTAGATTTACAGATTTTGTTCAACAAAAGCTGATTGTAAAGTAATAGGTTCTAAGAGTTGAACAGTTTATTGAATATTACAGCAAAAAAAAGTGCAGATGCAATAATAAATAGACAAAATGAGAGATGTGAAAATATTAGGTATTTCCCTTATTACCTTTAGATTTAAGTTTGCTGGACAACTTGTGTCTGAAATATGGAATGAATTATTAATAGCAATTGGTTGATCACTATCAGACAATTGCTTACATAATGTGTAAAATCACTTTCTTTAAAAAAAAAAATCATATAATTAAAACTAAAAGAAAGACATATGTATTCAGTAAAATATTTTCATTACTTATCTATGATGAATGTTTGAGTTTAAAGCCTTAGATAGTTGACATTCACCTTTTTTTGCTAATACGATTAAATAACAGCATTGTATTAATTGTGATTTGGTCTTCCGATGATAAAGTTAGATCTAAGGACCTACGGTAGTAGCCATTTTAAAATTTCCCCACTTTCCTTGATGGCCATAAGTTGGTCATTGGCTGGTCCCCTACAATTCCTTTTTAAACATCAATTTTTGCACCAAAATATTATTTCTGTCATGATTTGTGGACATTAAGATTTCAAGATAAGCCTCATCTTCTGGTCAGACCCTGTAATTATGTGAAAGGGTGGAGTCAGAGTAAAAAAATATGTTGGGTTCATGGAGGGGATTTCACTGGGAGTTGGAAGGATGTGGGCTGCAATTTGGCTGGCCTTTGACTGGGAAGAACCATTTTGAATGGCTGCTACTGTAACTTTCCCAGAAATCCCAGAAACATCAGGAGTAATTATCGGGGGATTGGTCGCATTGATGTGAAAATAACTGGCATCGAAAAACCTAATAGTCTTTACTTAAAGGTGCCCTGGATTGACTGAAAGAGTAGCCTGCGTAGCCCTGGGTAGATCAAAAGATGTAACTTTATGAATGTTGTGAAAATATCTACCATTTAAAAAGTACCTGGCTTTGGCTTAAAAGAATATTTGGATTTTCTTTTGCTCTCCTAATACATCATCAAATCTGTGACAGGCTGTGGCAAATACATAAACAAGTCTACCCAGGGCACTTTTAAGTAGAGATAAGTAGAAACTTAATAAGGAACTGAATGAGATATGATTGTTTGAATTTGAATTTGCACTATATAAAAGAAGAAAAAAAAAATCATGGAAAAACTGACTTTAAAGATTTTTTGAATCACCCTGGGGCTGCTCAGTGTTCCAGTGAGTGAATGGTTGTTTGTCCTGTTTGTCTCTGTGTTGCCCTTCGATGGACTGGCGACCAGTCCAGGGTGTACCCCGCCTCTCGCCCATAGGCAGCTGGAGATACAGTAGGCACCGGCACCCCTTGCAACACCGCTTGGGAAAAGCATGATGGAAAATGAATGCATGGATGAATCAACCTGGAAGCCAGCTGGGCAATAACAAAAGCTGTCAATTTGAATTACTTTGCATAACTTGCTGTTCAACTTTGGCTTAATGTCAACAAATTTCACTCGTTTTCAATGTAAAGGTAATTTACAGCACTGCATTACAATATTTGTGTTACATCTGTCAAACATGACACCAAATGTGAATGATGCAACACTGATGATGCAGAAGAAGCAAAGTGATGGGAAGGATATGTTGGACAACAAGCTAATTTTAAAGACCGTTTTAATTTGTGTTGTATTAACAATTTAGGGACTAGATGTTGTTGTGACTCAGGGTGAAGGAGTACAGTGGAGACAAAGCTTTTTTCAATTAAAATGGATGATGAATATTGTTGTTATAGGATTTAGTGCCTGGCCCCTTGAATTACAATCCTGCTGTCCTTCCTGAATTAAAGAGTGCCTCCTTGCCTTATCTCTGTTGTTTGACTGATCAATTCCAGAAGCAGGATAACTGCTTCAAATCCTGGACATATATAATTACCTCTGGGAGTGACTCTCTGTATGAACTGTTGGACCCAGGGACCCTGCCACTGTTGTTCAGCTTTTCAATTTAAATATAGTACAATTACCAACCAATCCAGTATCTCCCACTCAGTCCTTCTCAGGGTCGCAGTGAAGAGTACCTTAAAATTATGGTCTACAATGTTAAGCTACATAGACACAAGACAAGTGGATAGAAGCCCCTCCCATTTGATGACACTGGGAAGCAAATTAGCATTGTTTTACTTTGCTTGCAAAGTATCAAATGAGCAATACGGTAAGTATGACTTGGAGAATTTCCCATGTTTGCAGTCGTTGTAAATTTTTATTTTTATTTTACACACATCCGCCCAAACCCTACACATAGGTGCATATACACATACGGCACTTTCGTATTCATATATTATGAGAAAACTCCAGGGAGGCTGACTGACAGCCCACTTTAAACACTATCTCCCTCCTCCTTTTTGGCCTTTGAGACAAAGGTTGAACAGAGGAAGAGAGAGAGCGCACAGACAGTCCCTTTCATGCGTATAGATCACATTTAGACAAACACATTCAGATATTGAGATTGTAATTAGAGAAATATCTCTCAAGAAAATTTCAGTAGGGTTTTTTGTGACCAGTATTTTCATTGTAGAATGAAAAATTGAGGAGAAATTGGATTAAATAAATATAGGGACATTGCACACACCTTTCTGATAGAACTTCAGTGCATGCAACTCTCTTTATATGTCACATCTGATCTCTAATGGGATCCTAGTGAGGCAATAAAGAGTTGCATGTATTTTTCCTGTGATTTTTTGGATGTCCTTTTGTTGTTGTGCACTACCTCTCCAAGCATTCACTGGTGGTGTAACATAGGCAATATATTTCATAGAGCCAAAGCTATGATGAAGTACCTGGTGCCACTGAGGACAAACAGAACTCATTTCCTGTTACTGACTTTGGACTTCAGCTCTGTTCTCATTTCCTCCCTTTGCTCCGAATACAATAAAGCCACTTTAAGGTGCATCCACAGAGACATTATATTACTTAATGCAGTTTGCTTTCAGATGTTTACAGTCATCAAACCTTCAACAAGGCACATGCACCTACCTACAGAACTGACTTAAGGACTGTTCAAAGCCAATGCTGATTTTCTAAAATTTACAGATACCATACCCACTGGTGTGCATTTTTTTAAATTGGGATACCTTTCTGTTTTATATATATATATATATATATATATATATATATATATATATATATATATATATATATATATATATATATATACAGTTTTTTTTTGTATGTGAAGAGGTCTATGGCAGGCTGTTTTTACATTTATTAAAACCACTCTCCTTGTTGTTCCATTTGTTGATCACCAAAATTAGATTCTTCCTGATAAAAATCCCACTCCTAAACCTAACTGTAATAATATATTTTCCAAACTATATTTTTGTAGTAGGAACTGAATTTTAGAAAATAAAAAAAAACAAAACAAAATTATACTAGTAAAAATTAAGTTTTATACATCTAGAAATGTCAACACATTTTAAGTGGCTGTTCTGACATTCATCAGCTTTACTGATTATGTATTTATGATACCTGAAAAAAATTTTTTCATAGTTAAAATAATACAAATGCAGACCAGTAATATTAGGAATATGGAGAGCTGAAATTAACTTCGGGACATCGAGAATGTTTATTCTAGATGTGGAGAATGTCAATTTGTTTGACTTAGATTAGCATTTTGTTTAAACTAAGAAAATTTTTTTTTTTCAGATATCAGGAATACATATTCAGTAAAACTAGTATATATCAAAATTGTTTGCCATAGAGGTTGCTACTGTAAAAATATTACAGAATTATTTCTTGAATGGAAGAGGATCAATGTATCTGTTTAGGTGAAATATTCTTGTAGCAGGTCAGGATAAAGAATAAAAACATTTTTCTAATATATAGAACCTGTGGATTATCTTATGTTGATTCAGTCTTGTCTTACACAGTAAATTTTCTGTTTTCAGCCGCGCTTCGGATGTTATCATCCCAATAAATGTCCGTTATGAGCGGCTATCAGTCCCTTAGAATGGCTTCAGATTGTGCCAGTAGGCTCATTAGGTTATCATCGAGTGAATCCTAATCCTAACCCTAAAGTTATTTATTTTACCCCCGCGGAATCAATAAATCTATTCACGAGTTTACTGAAGAAAACCTGCTACTGAACAGGTCAGCTCTGGGGGGAATTTTACTACGATGACTGAAACAGAGGTTGAATAAACTCTCTTTGTGAACCAGGAAAGTCAGAGTTTCCCTGTTTTTAGTTTTAAACAACTTAGCTTTCGGTAAACCTGCTTCGTGAAACGGACCCCTGGTCTTATCCCAAGATAAGTGGTGGTCTAGTGGTCAGAAAATATTGTACTTTTTATCATGTTTAAATTTAAAATTTATTTTGATATTTTATTTCTTTGTAGTATTTTAAAAATATTTATATAAAGTGCACTAAAAACAATCTTAGTATTATCATCCGTATTATTTTTCAAATGACTATTTTCCTTGTCAACTCTAATTTTAGAAGCTCACCTTTCTTTGTTGCCGCTCTCAAACTCCCGGTTGCACTGATCCGCTAATTTTCAGAGAGCAGAAACAAACTAGTTTGCACTTCTTATAATTTGAGCAAGGAAACTTTGTAGACCATATCCACTTGTTTGACATGTGATACTTCATGTTTTCCACTTATAGTACAAGCACCATTTTTTTAACGTCCAGGCCCTTACTGTGGCAGGACACTGCTCACTGTTGTGGAAAGATGAAACGTATTTCAATAGGAGAAGGATTAAAGGCTGAGTTTATTCAAACAGTTTGCAAAAAATAGCAACAGCTGGACAGAGAATACTGAGCTGCTCTGTCGGTAATGGCTCAAACATTCATATTTATGCTGCTTGTTACAAAAGTCGAAACTGCAACTGCCCCCTACTGAGGTATTCACAAAAAGTGGTGAAACTTTCCAAAATTTTTGAGCAACAGGAAAGATTTAAAAGCATAATGATGCATCTGCTAAGGAATAGGTTTAAAGCAAACAATAAGTTTCCTCACTGTGGGTCTATAAAGGAATGTTTGTATTTCCAGTCACCTTTTTAAGCTTTTTAAACATCTTCCTTCTCTTCAGTAGGCCACAAACTTTCCAAAATAAAAGCTCCCTCTAAAATGTGCATGGAAGACTGTAAATTTAATTGGAATTCTTGGAGCAGTAGTAGCTGCAATATAGTGCATTTTTATTTCAAGACCAGTCAAGATCAAAGTGTGGAAATGTCATTAAATTGATCTGTTAATATAATATTCAGTGATATCACATTTTATTGCCATTACAACTGTTGCTGTCTGTTGTAGGCACTAGTTGGCTTAAATTGTTATTTCCTGATAGCCGACCAATAGCGAATGAGATTGGAGAGAGGAGGAAGACATGTACGGACAGTCGAATCAAGGCCTCCTTACATTGGTTGTGGATTTAACCCCCTGCATTACCGTCTTCCCCAAAACTTTTTAATTTTAGCCCTAGTTGACCCTGAGTGAACTATTAACAAACCAGATATAAAATATGTAACTTAAAGTTAAAGTGGAGGATATTCTATTTCCAGGTGGATCATCAAAATAAATGGTCCTAATTGTCAATCATTCTGGTGATATGTTTACGCAAGGGCGTCCTATGTGCTCATCCCTATATAGCTACCTTTTTATATGCATGTGTACTTTCAGGCGTATATGTGTTTTAGCCAGTCATCACAGCTCGCCTTTCTCACCACGGTTCTTTGAAAATGGCCAAGGGGCGTAAGAGAAAAAGTGTCTATGAAGTTTATGAGAAGAAGAGAAAGGCCTCAGAAGAGAAAAACAAAACCAGAGTGTTTTGGGGAGATTCTTACTCGTGATGACGTACAATGATAGCCCAGGTCGGGCTTCCCACTGATGCCTCAGTTGCAAAGTTTCTACTCAACAGGTAAAGTTTGGCATGATTTTTGGAGAAATCCATTTTACATCACTTATAAAAGTATCTACCTCTATATTATAACTTTCCAGGGAAGATAAGTTTATTTATTTTGTAATTTGCATCATTAGTAGTTATACGGTGGCCACAGATCCTTATTTACTCTGCAAACATGTCCAAATTTCCACTGCAACACACACACACACACACACACACACACACAGCTACAAGCATGTAATTTCTTTTTTTTTTTTTTTTATCTACCAGCTGTCTTATTTGCAGGGAAAGTTTTTTTATATAGAAATATGATTGGGATGAGATCCATCCCAGCGACTGTCTTATCATTGAGTGCATCCCCGCACCTCCTTGCGGAGAAATGGGATTCTTGCATGCTCCTGCACATGTTTAATAGGAGTTCCCACTCAGTAGCGGGTACAGTTTTGCGCTTGTGCATTGTTTTTTAAAGTGGGGAGGACGGGTCTTTTCAAAAATTTGCAAAAATCCTCCACCATGCCTTTATTGGAGCAAACAACAGAGTGGAGTGTTTCCTTTCATAAAGTGAAACAAAACAAACAGTTTCTATTGTTTTGGGTTAGTATTTCATAAAATTTTCCCAATGAGTAATGGATGTATGTTATTGAGCATTAACAGTGTTAAATGGTAGTGCTGCTCAAGAAAACTTGTATAATTTAAGTACAGAAACATGTCCTTTTTCATACCACACTTTCACAAGTTGTTAAAGTTTTCTATAAGTTCAGACCTGGGAAGAAAGATAGGATAATGCGAGATGATTATCCAATTGATGTTCTCCTCGGTTCTTAAGTCAAATTCCCAATGTGAGGTGTGCACTCTAAAGTAATAATCCTGCCTAAATGGAAAACATGGCTTGGTCATAATCCAGCTGCCTCTCTTTTCCCCTAGTGTCTTCGTTAAACAATCTACCATGGTAATGAAGTGTTAATCTGCTCAGCTCTTTACACAAAGCATCTTCATGTCTCCTAGAGGCAAGAACAGGTACACAAAGGAGCACTCTATTCTTTGTTTCCTTGTAGTGCTCCAAAAGAAAAAGACCCTGAAATGTGCAGGGGGATGGAATAAAATTAGCTGTAATAAGTTCCAAGGAGAACTTTCGCAGCTGTACTTTGAACAAAAAAAGTAAATACTTTCTGGCATTTGCACATAGTGTGTAAACATTAGTTTAAAAAAGATGGGCTTCTTTGGCCTTGTTTCCAATTGTCAGTTTCAGGACAGAATCAAGCTTTAATCCTGACAGCACTGGGTTGTTTTTCACAAAATATGCTATCTGTCTACCGCTTTTCCAATCTTGTTCCTGAAGCAACGCATACATTTGATATTAAGCTGCTGTGCTCCATAATCTGGGGCATTAGGTGTCTAACTGTATTAATCTATTTGCACTTTCCCCTGTTGATTAGAGCGCATGTGAAATGTGATGGTGGTTTGGCTGGTATAGGGCACTCGTAGCCTGAGGTTGCAGTGAGGGTGTGAGGTTTCATACAGCCATGTCTGCATTCGGATCATGATTTATTACCTTTCTTACCATACAGACTCACTAACCTCCCAACACACACAGACACATTTCTTCTGCTATATGTAGTGAGGACCATGCATTGACTCTCATTGACTTCTATTCATCTTCAGTCTTCGCAACCCTTTCTATGACCTAAACCAAAATACTTCCCCCACATTGTAGGTAAAACAAGACCACACCTAAATTGTCCAGTTAATTCACTTTTACAAACATAAAATTCATCAGAATAAAAAAGTTATTTAATTTGCTAATTTTTAAGGACTTGGCTGCATCTGTAAAACAACATGTGTCCATGAATTTACATTCACCATTGTGCTTCAATATCATTGGCAAAAAAAAAAAGAAAAAAAATGAATGGGCTGATAAAAGAGCGGAGAGAACGGAGGAGAGAGATCAAAAATCCCATACAGTTGAGAGCACTAGTCCATTCCAAGTGTGTCAGAGGTCACAGTCAATTTCAAAAGGAGCAGGTCTTGTATATTAGAGTTTGGAGAGATGGGAGACCCCTTCTGCTCTCTATCATAAAGGGCCTATGCTGGAGCAGGGCCACTTGTGATCAACATGGACCTATTGGAAATCCCCACTGAACTGAATGGTCTTATTAAAGGTCTATGAGGAAGATAACAGCAGAAGACGCAAAAAAAGGCTCTGCATTAATCATGATTTACAAAGCTAGTGGAATACCTTTCCTTGGTCTACCACAGGAAACTACTAAGTTCAAAACTTAACTCATCAAATTCTCAAATCAGTAAAGTTCTTAGTATTATTTACAATTAACTTACAGATTAACTTTGAATACTAATATTTATTCGATATTTTCTTTTGTCATTCCACATCAGCATAGGTCCCTGTATGAAATTCTAATCTCACGGAAACTGATGATAAAATTCCAAGGTAGCTCAAAAATAACAAAAATCTATTGCAAAGTCTAATTTTTGTTTCTCTTTAATTGCTAATCTTCATGAAACATATAAGTACCTTTATGTCATGCAGTGTAATTTTCTTTCATTTTTGGGGAGAACAGCTTGAAATGTCTTGGTACTGAAACATGTTCTATAAATAACCCCAGTCTTAAAATGGAAAAGCGAAAATGACATCATCCACCCATCCATCTTCTCTCGCTTACTCCGTCAGGTTGCCGTTGGGACTGTTGTCTTTCTCCAGCTGTCTATGGACAAAAGGCAGGTTACACCCTGGACAGGTCGCTAGTCCATTGCAGGCTAAGGTTACTTAACCAATGGTATGTCAGTGTGCTTACTGATATATAGAGTTGCTTTTAAGTTATTTAGTTAGGGTTTAATTGTTTTTTTATTCATAGATAGACATGCAAAAGGAAAGCGAGAGCATATGGAGGAACATGTTCATAGTTACTCCATATCAATCATGTCATACGCTCATGTCCTCAAAATGTTTAAATCTGGGCTCGTATTCAGACAGTTTCTCATGGTTCTTAAAATTCCTGCCAATGGTGCTTGCTTAAAAATGATTAAGAGAGTTGCTTAGGGCAACTCTGAGTAAAAACTTGACAGAAATACCTATCCGTGTGAAGATGCCACATTGCTAGTTATAATTTTAGCTTTTTAGACCTGTAAATAGTTGGTTCATACAGGAAATGACAATAACAAAACAAGAAAAAGAATCCCTGCCAAAAAATGACCCCTAAATGTTTTCTTAGAAATCAATAGATAATATTAATCACTGTAGAATTCAGGCTTGGATAAGGAAATTTTCATAATGATGAAACTTGGAAAAATTACATTTTCCAAAAGCATCAAAATGTTTGAACGTACCATAATCACAATGTTATCTTTACTCTAAATGTGAATATTGTTCTTGTCTCAACATGCTTTTCATTTTACTGCTTCATTTACTATGTTTGATATTAATGTAGATCTACCTGACAGCATCTTACTCTCTTTTCCCATATGTTTAATTTTGTTCTGTTTAGCGAAACGAACTGGACAGGGGAGGAGCGCTACAACTATACATCATTGCTATAGTATCTATCTATATTTAAACAAATACTGTCTGGACAGATGAAAGTACAAAGTATTTGAAAATAATTCAAATAGTTTGCTATCCCAGGCATGATATACAGTAAGCTAAATCCGGAGTATGCATGGTGAACTGAGTGGTCTGTGCAACTCCTACCCCTCAGAGATGAGTGTAGTTGTACATTAATTTAAAAATTGCACTTGGTGTGTTTATTGTAATAAAGTACTACCCCCTTGGTGGAACTCTATATCTGTTTTTATGTCTTCCAATAGTTTTATGAGTTTTAAGGCTAAAGCTCAGTGGGCTATATTAGTCCTATGGCACAGAGTTAATAACTGGTTTGGTCAATTTGTTTTGCCCTTGTTCTTATAGGGCAGCTTTTAATAATGTTAGAAAGATTTATTAGGAACACAACCAACCTTTACCAACATTAGTGTTAATGCTCTTTTATGACTGATACCTGACCTACTTTATGTAAATAATACAGCCTTATGAGTGAGCCAGTTTAAATTTCTTAATGTCAAGTAAAAACTTCTTAAATGAAGTCCTAACATTGGTCCTCTCCAATTGATTAAACAAGGCACTGTCACTGACAGGTAGAGATATTCACAACCATAAAGGAAAATATCCAAAATGTGATCAAGACGAAGCCCTTTTGTGTTTCAGAAGTCCTGTTTTAAGCAATGAATTGTTAGAATTATAAGTTATATTTGAGATAATTGTTTAGCATTTTTAAAATTGTGGTAGTGTGCTCCATTTTCCTGCCGTTTCATATAAACATTGTTTGCTGCCAGCTAACATCTTATCTCTTGCCAAAGCTTCTGCCCTATAATTATCTGAGCCATCAAAATATAGCTGTAATGAATAAATGTGTACAAAATCTAGATTCAGAAAAAAATACTTAACTTTCTTTGTTCCTTGTAAGATCTTGTCAAACTTTCCAAATTCTTTCTTCCCAGCCTTCAGATGTGCTGTTAGATCATTGAAATATATTTTTGCTCTAATAAAAGAAGGAGCCAAAAGCAAAACCAGAAAAAAGTCACCTGAGTTATTTACAAATCCTAAAAAAATTTCCTAAAATTTCAAGCTTGTGAGAACTGAAAGAGAATCAAACAAGATTTGGTCATACATCCCAGTCCTTTTTGCATCATCAGCTACTGCTAGTTTCTAATCCGAACTTAATTTCCTTGTGATGAGCTCTGCTACATTTGATTTGCATCCTTATGGAGCCAGGTAAACATACCTGCCTCTGATCATTTATTTTCTCCACTTTTCCTAATGAATCCAAATTGTCTAAAGTCACATGAATGAACAGAAAACCTTTTGTTTCGAAGCAATGGATTTCTTTTAAAAGATAAAAAAAAAAATCAAGATAGCTTTCAACCAGTAAGTTAAGGATGGCGGGCATGGCAGGGATGTGGATTGAAGTCGCCATTTTTAGTGCACACTTAAAAGAAGTGCTCCAAATAAAGCACAAAGGAAAGTTCTACCTACAGCTCCCCTCAGTTTTTTGACTCAGCTCCGCTTCATGAAGCTTTTGATTATTGTAATGATGGAGTGTCACATGTTTCATTTTAGGGTCAGTGCTTTTGTGATTAATTAAACTCTAACTTTATAAAGAAAACCCTTGCAAACATAGCACACATTAGAGTTTTCTCTCTCAGCAGTATGGCTCTTCCTGCCCTCGCTACTTTATAAACTATATGTGGCTGATCATCCTCTGCCAAGCATACCATCTCAAAGAGGTGATACTAAACATTCTTTAATTTCTACCAAAATGAATCCCTAAATTATATCCAAAGAAAATATTTCTTTGAATACTGTTTATTTTTGGAGAAAGAGCTTGGTAAAAAGGTACATAGATATTTGAATATTTCTTTCTCATAGTTCTTGTTTCTATCTATTCAGATATGATGTAAATGTTCCCTATATTGTCATTAAAACATTTCCTCTGTTTCCTTTATATATTTCAACATTTTAGTTAGCATATTCATTCAGCTTATGTCTGGATTGCCATGGCATTACATGGCAATTATGTACGTAGGTTATCTCTGTATTTTTTTTATATCAAAACCCTGTTAATTTAAATCTACTTTCAACCCTGAGCAACAGTAACACATTTAAACTTGGCTCACTCAAAGTAAATTAAAGAAATAAAGCCAAAACTGCCAAAGTTGAAATAATAATGTTGTTGTTTACTTTTACTTTTACCTTTGATCTGTGTGTAATGGACAATTCATAGTAAACTAGGAAGCATTTTGCTTTGCGATGGAAACCTTGTATGTCTAAAACCATTCCTTTACTGTAAATTTTGTTAGCTTGTCTGATAGATCTGCTATTTTCACTGCTTTTGTGAGACACTTTTGTATAAAGTAGGGCATTAATTCATAAAACAAGGTTTATTTGAATTCTAAAAGTCAAAGCAATGATAATAGCAATCAACAGCAATGATAAACTGCATTGCAGCATTCTATATCCAGCAATTGTAGCATCTTGGCAAGAGCTGTCAGACTGGTAAATAATCATGTTGTTATTCAAAATTGTAAAGGTTAACTTTGTTTAACATAAAACCGACTAAAACTAAACTAAAACTTTTTAAAGATTTAGTCGATTAAAACCATTACATTTCGTAATGACTAAAATGCGACTAAAACTAATAATAGTTTTCATCCTAAAGGCTAAGACCAATTTTAGGGAAAAAAAACTCCATATTAGAACAGAATATTGTCAGTCATCCTTATGATACCATTGAGTCAAAAGCTGCTTCCCATTAGAGTAATCAATATTTTGTAGCTTTTCTTTGATATTTCATCTTAGTGGTGGTAGACTGATGGTTTGCCTCCATCCAGCTTTGAGGTCACACCTGCCAGAGTTCAGGCTTAATTGGCTGCAGTCTGTCTATACTTTTCTGGCTGGCTTGTTGGCCAGTTGGCCCACTTGTTAGCTGACTTGATATTGTTGGCTTGAGTGCTCAGTGCTGCTCTGTGTACGTCCTGATAAAGTTATCTTTGTTCTGCAGTGTGCTTGAACATCTGCCCTCTGCAGATGCATTACTGCTGCTAGAGCACTTTCAAGTGTGTTCTTTTATAGAGTTACAGCATTTATAAGCATGTCTCATTTAAACAAGAGAAAACAATCTGCCTGTACGTGATTAAATACTGCATGTGTCAGTTTTTGACTCACATTGGTTATATCAGACTGCAACTTACTTTACTTTTACTTTAGCAAAGTTTTATCTCCCCTGTATTTTCAGGATAGACTTTCAATGTTTAACTTTAAAATCTGAATATTTATTTATCTTTTTTTTGCTTACTTTTTATTTAAATTCAGTTAAAAAAATCCTAAAGGGAAATTAAAGGTTGCAGTAATGCAGGGTTTCTGTCATTGAGTTGTTGTAGGTTTTAATAGCTGTAGGCAGCTTCTGTAGTGTTCTACTTTGCCCCAGAAATGGAGAAGCCTCTGACTGAAGATACTTTGTGTCACGGTCTTGGTTCTGTTTTCTTTTGAGTATTCAGTTTCACTTTGATCCATGATTTTCTTGGTTTTCTAGTTTGAGTGGTTTAATTCCTATTTTGTTGTGTTTTCTGGATATATTTGAGTTCTTAGGTTTTTCTTGGTTGCCCCCTGCCATGCAATTGTTATATACAACTGCTGGCTTCTGATTGCTGGACACCAACCTCCTACCTTGCTTTTGCCCCTGTTTAGATTTTCCTATCTGCCATAAATGACCCAAACCTGAAACTTGGATTTGCCTCTGTTCCTGTTAAAAATCTCATCCTGGTTAGTGTTCAACCTGTTACCAATTCTCTTGCTGTGATCCAAGATTTGCCACCTGTCTGGCCCTTCTGAAAACCTCTGCTCTGTAAGCTGTTTTCCTCTGCATGACCCCTAAATTGAGGCCTTATCTGCTAGTTTTTACTCTTTGTATCATGACTGGGTTTGGTTCAGTCAATCAGCAATCCAAATAATCTAAACAGAGCCGCTGGGATGATTCTTAAGAACCAGGGCAATCTTCTTGTATCCAAGAAGGATATTGGCTCTATTCAGTGCAACTTAAACAGCACTGAGTTTCTCTCCACCACTAACTCGGATCTGCTCCCCGCAGTGATACCAGATCTAGTTCCTGTTTCAGCCACAATAGTTCACTAATTGATGAAGTCTCTTATACGGCTTTTTCTTGTTGTCAGTTGCAATCTCAGGTCTCAAAATTTTTTCCAGGCATTACAACTTTCATGTTTTCTGAATAAAGAAGAGTAATTTTGGAGTAATGGATCTGAACTCCGCAGCATGTTGCATTTCAGGGACAGCACCTTTGTGATTATGCAGAGTGTTACTTAAAAAAAAGGCATGGTAAAATGCAGACTGTTAGGTTTTAGTGAAGCAGGGCTGACTCATACAACTTCACTGCAGCACTATCCTCCTGTCACGCAGCCATAGCACTATTATAAATGGGATGGAGTGATTTCTTTTATTTTTTTTTTTTTGTTTGGAATTTTGTTAAGTTTTTTACCCAGACAGTGCACTCCATTACCGGGGCAGCACAGTAAACAACCACTTTGAAAGTCTCACCAGTCCACCCACTAGCCACAGGGAGACTTTCAGCTGCAGCAGAGATTATTTTTCTTCCCTTAAATGGGTAAATGCATTGGTGCAACTTAACATTTTTTTCTTTGGCCGTACCTCAAAAGAAAAAAAAAAATAAAATTGTGGAATGAGTCCCAAATTTCTATCAATCTGTATCAACTGCCTGTATCAAAAGACCGTTGAGATACAGCCAGAAAAACATTTTAGTGAAAAATGTTAACAAAGGTCAGGCATTTGAAAGATGATTAGCAAAAAGTTAAATCTACCTATGAGGGACAGCACAAATTCACCTTTTATTTACCTTATATATAGATCATAGTTTAAATTTATAATTGAACTTTTTCAATCTCACAGTAATTTACCTCTGCATTGAACCCATCCCCTTGGGGAGCAGTGGGCTGCCATTGTGTGGCACCCAGGGAGCAGTGTGGGATTAGGAGACTTACTCAGGGACCCAGACTGGAGGCTATGGGGATTGACCTGGATGCTTGCAACCTTTTAAGAGCACAAGCGCACTGTTATAACCACTAGGCCAACACTCCCCCGACTTAAGTAAATTTAAGTGTGTAAACAAGACCCATGTGCTAAACGTAATTGAATAAACCAAAATCTCATTGAGCAGTTGCATTATACCAGATGTTAGAATGCACTCTAAAAACTTAGATACATTTTGAAAAGTCAGGTCATTTAGTTTTTTTTCTTGTTTGCTGTAAACATGCAAATGTATTTTTGTGTTTCAGATCTGCACCAATTTATAGATCCTTTAGCTATAGAAATCAGACTATTTAATTTGTTTTCTAAACTATTGTGTATCTAGTTTAAATTTGAGTAGCAAAAAAAAAAAAAAAAAAAAACAACTTGACAACTTTTGTACCACTGCTGCAAAATGTTTGGACACTTCAGCTTCATCAACAAGTAGAGCTCCCCATGGTGCTGTACGTTTCTCAGTCTCCTCCCTGTCAAAGCAGAGGTATTGCCTAACTTAATTTCAGCTTCCTCTGCAGGTTACCATGATAACTTAATGAATATTAACTTAGCCTTTGTCATACACTAGGGAAACCCTGGTGGAATATCGACAAGTTAGGGTCCAAATTTAATTGGTAATCTATATTCAAAAGTCCTTCATGTGTCAGGGGTCTGCATGCACGTTGCCATAAAATGTTTAAAACGTAAAGAAAATCCATATAAGGCTGGCTAATTTTGGACCAAAGTCAAGGTGGATTGAATGTTCTGACTCAATCATGGTCAGTCTGCATTTTAAGCTGTCTGTGGTGCTGAAATTCCAGCTACACCACATGGGGAATGGAGAGCAACTCCTTCTGATCACTGCACAGGTCTTTCCCATTGTAAATCACTGCACACTACGAAAATATTAATGCTGGCAGCTCAATTAGCTTGAGGAAATATTCATGGCTGTAGCAGTGATCTGCGGCACCCCAAAGAGTCAGTGAATAATATGATCTGCTACTAACACCTGTCTGCCTGGTTCTTCTATTTATGTGTAGAGATTAGGGAATAATCATGCTCTCTGTTGCCTAATACTGCATGGTTAATGGACAAGGAATAAATCAACAATTTTACAGTAATTCAGATACAAAAAATATATATATAAAAAATGCATATATATACCCAGTAACTAAATACGAACAATTTCAAAAAGTTTAATCTGGTGCCGATTGATGGCTCATCTAGGCCTAGTGGAGTTTGAAAAACTTACACTCGATGTGATCTGGTCTGGTCAAGCTTTGGCTGCTGATCCCACACACTGCTCCAGACTCTGTCACTCAACCTCTGTTGTCCTCCATGGTTGAGAGAGACAGGATAGCAGAGCAGATTTCTCTGTTTCCCTACACCCGGCGATGGCAGCATCTGCCAACACACGTCAGCTTTGCAGCACCTGAAGGCAGTTGACTATCTCTTCATAAATACATGGAGAACGGGGAGAACGGCTTGTTTTGGGAAGGATATGTTTTGTTTTGTGTGGAGATGAATGTGCATGGCAGGATGATAGATTGCTTTGAGATATATTCAAATTAATCTATTTAATTGCTATGCAAAATATTTTAATATGAAATAAATATGTTGTAATTGTAGCTTTTGTTCATCAAGGTGAAAATGGGAGAGATGGACAACTTATGTCTTTCTTTAAATTATCCTTAATACTTTAAATTATACTTCATTTTTCTTGTCTCCATGGCAAGGTGCTTATTTGAGATTATGAACATTCAAACATAAAAACAGTACCATTTTGATGGTTTCTTTGCCATGACTGTATAATTTTTTAATGCCATCTATTGGCCTGTGCCCGGTTTTTAATCTTTGTTTCCCTTCAATCAAATGATATTCCTTCACCACAGAGAATCTGGGGGAAAACATTTTAGGAAATCTTCCTCTCTCTCTTGTTGTCAATACCTTTTCTTTTGCACACTGTCACTCTCCGTAGCGTTCCTATCTCTCTCCCACGCCTTTCTTTGCCTCCTAACACTCGTAGGAAATCAACTTTTCCTATCTGAGCGTCGATAAATGTAAAACTACATGGAGAGCCAACAAAATGGGAGCGATCCTTTAATGATACCTCTGAGGTCTTTCTTTTTATCGCTCTCACTCTCTTCATGGTTTTTCTCCTCAATGTCCTTTCGATCCGTAATTGGAAATTTCCTCCTGCTTAGCCCTGTCGGAGTGAGGGACAATGTGGCATCTATGTTCTGTCGAGCATGGTCGAAAGAAATAGAGCATTGTCTCATGAAGGCGATGCAGGCAAGGTCTGGGGACTTATCTAAATTGAATATCTGTCTTGTTTTTTAGACTTATAATGAGAGTGACACACAGAGCATGGGGGTCTTTCACACCACTGACAGCCCTGCTCTCAGTGAAAAGTTGACAGATAACATGAAATAGAATACATAAAATCAACATCAGTGGGAATATTCAGACCCAGTAGTGTAATATTATAGAAAACAATGTTCACACACAAATGCAGGAGAACAATTTCACTGTATCTGTTGTAAATTGTTAAATAATCTAGACAGGCATATAGTCCCATTCAGAAGTCAATACCTTTTTGATTTAGGTGATGTAAGGGATTTGTGTTTGCAGTTAACATCCTTTCAAATGCTTTATCTGATTAAAAACCTGATTAGATAATTGTGTTGGAACCACTGCCATGTTGAAGAAATAGTTTCATCCATTTGACGAAATTGTCGCTTTAAAATAAAAATACTAGAATAATCAGAAAGAACCCAAAAACAACCAAGACCAAAATCTACAGTGAACTAGAAATTCCTAACAAAGCTGTAGGACTGTCCGCATTGAAGCCACATTACAGAGCTATGGTTTAAGAGGGTCCTCACCTGGAACAGACAAGATGATACAAAGCTAGAGCTGTCTGGTCATGATGAAAAACACTATATTTGAGTCTGTTTTGCTTTAGTGTTATAAGTGTCCCTCACACAAAAAAATAATAATAAATAATCAGGACCAGCATTTTTTGACTACACTACATAATAGCACTGTATGCGCCTTCAGATGGGTCAAACATGTGATAAACTGACTTGCATTAAGCTTTACGATTAACCCTAGCATGTGGCCACTATACTTAAAAGATTGATGCCAGGATAATGACAGATCATTTTTAATAAGAACTGCTGAAAAATATCCAGCCAGAATAATTGCTGAAGGTGCTTGATGGCTGAAAATGCAGTAATCGTGTGCTGAGGCTATAACTTGTTGGGGGAAATTTAGGCAAATATTAGCTTGGAAATATGTAAATTAGGTAAAAAGTATTGAACACAGTACCATTTTTATAGTATCCATATTTCTAAAGGTGTTTTTGACATGAAATTTCACCAGGGGTTGGTATCAACCTAAGTAATTCATACACAGAAAGAATTTAAAACACAATGAACAGAGTTAAGTTGAGAGTAACAATATGAAATGACAAAGGGAAAAAGGATTGAACACAGTTACTGATGTTTATTAAACATATGATGTTTTTGGGTTGATGTGCAGGGCATTTCATGGTTTGTATCATGGCATCCAAAGATTTTAGTTAGATTTTTTCTGATCTGACCAGACTATGTTCTTCCTATATTCTACAGGTTTGTTCAAAATTTGTGCAGAAAACTTTAAAAAGCCTCAATGTGCTTTTCTTGAGATAGGGAATCTTGCTTGGTGAGTGTGCATACAAGCCATGGTCTTTGAGTGGGTTGCTCCTTGTTTCCCTTCAAACAATTGTACCTGCCAATTTAAGGGTTGCCATTTATCCAGGATTGTGGGGGTTTTTACCAAAAGGGCACGCCCAATAGGTGAAAATAGAGTATGCCACGACAAAATCATGTTTATGAAACCATGTGCAACCATGAAACCAGTAATTTTCCTTAATAGATAAAAGCTGTACCCTAAAATTTGTGTACAAGTCTCCTCATCATGCTCTGACCCTCAGATGCCAACATAAATGGTCCATACAAAGCATCACGTGAATGTCAGTGTGTATTTAAAAAGCCAGCTGATTGATGTTTTTTAATGGTTACTTATTGCAACTACAGCCAAGAGAGGGGAACATAGCCAATGCTATCAGAATGTTTTGCAACAACAGGGTTGCAAAGTTCTTTGGAGAGCAATTTGCTCTTACCCATAATGTCCTTGTGTGAAAACTTGGTAATGACACACCTATTTTAAAGGTCATGCATTTTGAATGAACCAGCAGATTTTATCTGCTCAGACGAGGGGCTGGATGGTTTTCTGATCATTTCAGCTGGTGCGATGACTTTCTTAGTCGTTTTTCCTCTTCTTTTCTGCTTCTGTTCAACACTTTGCTGTGTCGTTCAACATTATTATTCATAACATTTCTGGGCTTATTTGTTTTGCTGACTTTCTGTAAATGGATTATTTGAGCAATTACTAACTTTTAATAAAAATGTTTTCATTTGCACCTTTAGAACAATGTTTACTATTTAAAATGTTGCCATTTTCAAAACTTACAGTATTTTACCTGCAACGTGATGTAACCCTCTTTCTGGAGCCCTACATTTCTTATAGGTTTTACTTATGTTAAACGTGCTAAAACTTGTTTCACTGTTAATATTTTTAAAGAGCTTCTTACCTCAAAAGCTTGCATTAAATAACCTCTTTAAATTTGCTTGCTAGTTGTGGTATTTATTATATTTGTATTTGTTTAGTTTCCATGTATTTTCAAAGACACTGCAAAGATTGTAGAATTTTATTTCTTTTTGGCTGACTGCTTCATCCTCCAGTTGGTAAGATAGCTTGGCTTAGATTGTTTTTAAATTGACTTTTTCTTTTAACCTTGGCTTCTGATAATGTAATCTTTTAGAGGGAATTACAATAGCTTGTGGAACCAATTGAGAAATAAGAAAAATGTCCCCTTTACTATTTTAGAACTGTTGCTGTATCCCTTTTTCAGTATGTTTTTTATTTGTATTGTTAGTATTTTACCGTCTGTATTGTATACTTTTTGTACCTGACATAAAATACACAGGAGTTATTTGTTTTATTGCCAACATCATATCGTAGATCCACCCAAGAGAAAGAAACTTTCTCATAAACCATTATTCTGTCTCAAAGTACGTCTAATGGGAAGCTCTTTGGAATAGAAATAGGACGTTTTAGCTGTGATGAAAATGTCGATGTAAAGAAAACATGTCAGTCCAGAACAAGAGTCCGTGTATAATGAGCAGGGATATGGTCTTAAGGAGAATACTAAGCAATGGTGATGACAGACAGGCTGACAGGCCAGCAAAGACCCTGCCACTGACGAGACTGAGGGAGAGGCCAGGGCAGTTTCTATCACTGTCAGTGCCCTGGCTGCCTCTTTTCTTATCACTGTCTCTATATGTTTGTGTCTCAGATCTCTCTTAAAATATAGCCTCACATCTTTTGTATTTTTTAAGCAACATGAAGAGTTTTATTTGCTGTATAGAGACAGTTTCTATACAACATAAAGAGCTGGTCAGAAGTCATTGTCATGAATGTGATATTTTTGGGGCCTTTAAATAATGCATTTAAATTTTCTTTAAGAGCAAGGATATCTGGCAGTCAATCAATCTTATTAAGAAAGCCTTTTTCATAAAGCCAGACGTAACCTAAAGATAGAATGCTATCTTTAGATTACTCCTGGAATGCTATAATCCAGAATTAAAAGTGGCACATAAATTGCTTGTGCAAACAATGGGTGTGCGCAGTTGATCTACTAAGACTGTTAACATATGATAACGGATGTAAAAGGGGTCAAAGCGCCTTTGAATTAGGATTTGACATTTTGTCACAAGACTTTAGGAGAGCGGAATGGATTTAAGTTTAGGTTCCAAAAGGCAGATGCGATTTTCAACAGCACTGCACAAAAATGGCAGAAATGATCACACTTAGGAGAAGATGCAAACAGAGAAGAAGAAAAACAACTTTCACTCTTTTCCAAAATAAAAAAAAAATATTCGAGACAAGGCACAAAAACGACAGAAGAGCCTCTGGCATCTTGATCATTCCAACTGAATTTCCACTTATATTCATGAGTGCTGCAGTCCCTCACATAAAGTAATATTTCCATTTTCTAAAGAGAGACTTTTTTTCTAAATTTTTTTTCCCCCACTTGATCTGATGATTTTTATCGGCAAATGTTCTGTATGTTCATGCAGGTAATCACTACACACCTTTCAATCACTTTCTTAAAAGTATTTTTTTGTTGGATTTCTTAAAGCTTGTGGTTTATTTATTTTACTCCCGGCCATAAAAAAGTCCCTCTGTGGAAAAAAAAAAGTATATCTAAATATAACTTTGTTTTCTTGTTTTCTCATGTAACAGATACAATTCTCACTGCACCCTCTTAGTAGATCAGCTTTCCTATCAAATTTGTGCCTGTTTTCATCCACAAAAACATTTAGTAGATCAGACATCAACATCTTTGTCTAGAGAGCAAAAACTCACCCAAGTCTCCACATTTTTTTTTTTGGTCAGGGCGCTCTTTATTTTGTCATCATCGCGTTATTTTTATGAAAAAAAAATCTTTCGTTAACAAATGAATCATCGTCACCTAAAAGAGCACTGTCTTGCCACCCCCTGGGAGGTCCTGACCCCCACTTTGGGAATCTCTGATGTACCAAACAGACTTTAAATTAATTAATTAAGAATTTTGCTTTAAACAACTAAAGATATTATGCTCCTTTATTTTTATTCTATAAACCACACTTTAAACCATGTTTCCTGCTTAACCAGATGAGAAATACTAGAAAATAATACACAATATATTTTCACTTGGCTCCTTGAGAATAAGGTTCCCAATTAACACCAGCAAGAGTAAAGAAGGTGAGATCCTTGGCTTTAAATAGATGTGATAGGTTTTGCAAGTTTTTTTTTTTATTTTCTTCACAGCAATATGGTCTTGATGTGTAAGCTTGCTATACATATAATTACATTTATTTAAACTATATTATTGAAGCTAATGTTGCTGAGTAACATAATGGATGTTTATAGCAATAAAGTGTCAATTCTGTCCACCTCTTATTTTGCTGCATTTCATTGCTCAGGGTCATCCGTCTGTGTCTCAGGAGAACACAAGCATCAGGTTTTATATCTCTGACGGTAAACTAATATGATAGAGCAGCCCCATAGAAAGTAAGCTATATATAGGACACTTTGCTTCCTGTGGTCGGGCCTCTTGCGTCCTGTGCTGCACCTCATATTCACTCTTGTTGAGCCTTCTGGGAGACAAACGCTCTTTGTTACACTTTAGTGAGTTATTGAACTGATGGATATTGCGTTTCACTGACAAACAGAAACTCTTTTTCTAAGGTTTATATGATGAAACAGTAACAGAACAGATATTTTATACTGCTGTATAAACTTATGTTTGCTGCAAGGGCATCTTGTTTTGCTGTCTGACATTAATTCTATATTTCCCTTTGCCTTGTTGAATAATTCAGCTTGTTATACCTTTTTTTTCATTCTTTTATACATCTTTCACAAGCAGGGTGAATTTTTTTCCTTACTTTGAATTATATTACATTTTCACTGTTTGGTCTGAGGCTTTCAGGCACTAAGTGATAATGTCTGCAAGATAAATAAATGCATTTATGCATCCCTAAATGTCTTAGTGCAAACCCCTTTTTATAAGTTATCCCTTGTTTTGTTCTCTGCTGTTCTCAAGTGTCTTCAGAACATGCCTCTGTGAAGGTCATCAGTGGAACTAGAAAGTGCTCTTTGCAGAGTCAAACAGATGTGAGGTACAGATATGTCATTGTTTATCTAATCTTGTATCAGTCCTGTAACAAAGTACAAACAAAGTTGTCACACAATCAGATGAGGGTTCAGAAGACTTTTTTTAATCAAGGTCTTGGTATATCTGTCCTAAAGGTTTGAACAGGAGAGCCTTTTGGCAAGTGTTTATCTTTAACTTGAATAAATCTAGACCTATATATACTATATAGAAAACAAAACATGTATGGTCTACCTGAAAGCTTCTATTTTCTGCTTTCTTTCCTCCCATTGCACTTTGGGAGTTGGCAGATGAGAGTGAATCTCGGAGTGTGGTTCTTGGTTTAAAATGGATATCACAAAAAACTAGTTATTGATGTGCTTTGACCCGTACAATTTAGCCTTTTGTCTTGCCAACCATCTTCTTTGTTACCATGACATGAATAACTGTTTTAGATGTTCTAATAATCATTACCATCATTACCAATGAACCTCATGAAAAAGAACTGGCTCAATTGATTAATTTTAAAGTAGTATGAAGTCGATTCAAATCACATTCCACGCCAAATATCTATCAAAAGAAACTCATTGCTTTGACACTAAAGGCTTTTGTGTTGTAATTCATGTGGCTATAGCTGGTTCCCTTGAGTGAGGATAAAAAATTATATCTACCCCCTCTATATTTACATAAAAAAACTGCAGTTTGTGACACGAAGCCCAAAGCACTGCCAGGGAACATATAAGACCAAGGTATGCAGCAGTGTTTAAAGTAACAGCTTTTTTAACTGCCCATCTTGATTTCATGGTGATTATAATGTCATAGCCTTGGCAATGTTGACTGGCTTAATGGTTCATTCAATTCATCTATCTATCCCAGCCCAGTTTTGTTTTTATCAATGTTCATTTACCCACCTGCTCCTGCCTCTATTTAAGCTGCTTGCTCCCAATCACCAGTGCCAGATTATTCAAGCCCTCAGTGAGAGTTCTCTTACCTGTTGGTGTTCTGATTGCCTGATCCTTACCAGTTCGGTCCTAGGACCTTTGAGCCTCCCTGTTCCTGTTTTAAATTTGTTTGCCTGACCTGTCTTTGGACACCTGCTGGTTTCTGCTTGTGGACTAAACCTGGTTCTGCCTCCTGACTTCAACTTGGATTCCATTGGAACATTGGCTTGCACTTCATCTTCTGGAAATTCCTGCCTTCCTTTGCCTGCTTGGGTCTTCTCGTCCGGCCAGTTCGGCAGTCTTCAGGCTCCGGCTCTGGGAACTCTGTGGGTGGAGATGTCCGCATTCTGTTGTTAGCTATCCAGCTGGATTCTACTCCTTCGTCTGGGCACAGACTGACCTCTTAAACCAGAGATTCCGGCCCTGGACACCGTTGTTGCTGAGTTGCAGATCCATCGTATGTCAATAAACGCTTTTTGAAATCACATGGATCTGTCCACTTCAAATTCTGGGTCCTCAGTTCTGAGCATTGGCATATAAAGGGACTTTAAACCCAGCTTACTCCTTAAAGCAGTTTTGAAATGGAAATTGCAAGCATTTAATTGGTCATATCTCCTTTAACTTTTTTTTTATATTAAGAAGTTTGACATAATTGGAAAACAGGCTTGGCTAAATCTGTTCATGAATTTGCCACCACATGTCACATTTACAATGTACTAGACAAGTTGTCTTTTAAGCTATGGTTTAAAAAGGTCTCACCAAAGGTCAAATTTCTTTTTTCAGTTTCCTTATTGAATGTCTTGATAACTGATGTTTCCCAGAAATTGACTGCGATTTTCCCTTTGCTCGGCAAAGCCCCTGAGTAATTGTGTGCTTCTCTTTTGCTGGAGCCCAGGCACTTTGTGGGTAGAATAATGATGGCAGTACATTGACTGAGGTCTTAAATTAAGAGTACTTATCTTAATTGAACATCTGAAATAATGTTTTATTTACAACAAAGGGAAGGTGGTGGTGAAATGAAATAGTCTTGGCTGCTCTATTACCTCTGCCTCTCTTGTGCTCTATTTCTCTGTGGTTGGTTAAGCTCTACTTGCTGCAGTATACATTTCTGATGAGGCTCTCATGACTTTGATGTGGGACTCAGGAATGTAAAGGTCATCATATCATTATGATTCTAGTTCAGAGGTCTTGCATTCTCATTACCTGTTATCGGTTCTGTAAAAAAATTATCTTGGACTGTTTTCATTTTATATTACTTTTTAATATATTTTCCTTATATGAAGGAATTTCCTAATATGGCCTGTTCTTTAATACATGTTTTATACTCAAGATGTAAATCTGTTTATCTTATAAATACATATACATCCTCTTAGAAAATATATTTTAATCTGACAATAACTGTTCAGATAGAATTAAAAGCTAAATAAAATTTCTCCCATGTTACAAAGCAGTAGTTGGATTTGGTAAAATGGTAAATCCTGCTAGCTTCCCGAAATACTGCTTGATTACCCAAATCATTAGTAGTGGTGTAAAGTTGCTGACACGGCTTTGTAAGCTCCTGAAATCAAAGACTTTCATTATCCACAAGAAGTTTGTTCCAAAATATACATATACACACATATATATATATATA
>NW_015150653.1:226545-278179 GCF_000732505.1 Cyprinodon variegatus
AAAGCGACAGATCTGATGATGTTAAACCGAGATGCGGGACGGGAGCAGCAGGACAGAGGAAAAAAAAACTCTCACTCAAAACACTCTGAACACAGATAGCTGCACCCAACCTCTGTTACCTCTGATGGCTCCCTGCCCCTGTCCGCCGGGGTTCCCGACCAGCCCCAGAGCTAACACCTCGGTTGGAGTGCCAGGTGTGTTTCGACTATGTGCTGCACTGTAGTCAACCAAAATCCCGGACGATTTTGAAATTCCCCCTGGATATTTTTTTAGGTCTAAAGAGTAGGACATGTCCGGGAAAAAGAGGACATCTGGTCACCCCATATCAACTAGAATTCTGACACTCAAAGACCTGTTAACCTGCCTTCAAAATCCCTTCATAGTAAGCCAATCGGAAGCAGAGAAGGACGTTTCATGCTGAGGTTAATATTGCTCACATATTAAATAACATTCACTTTTTCAATTATTTACCTTTAGGATTTGCAAAGAATTGGTAATAAAAAGCACGATGTCAAACAACACTTTCATTTCCTAATTACAAATCTCCTTGTGAATTAACATTAGCCAGCAGTTCAGCTAATGTTAGCAATGCTACCACCTTATGGTTATGCCTAATGATGATACCCGCTCTGCCCCCCATCCCTGTTGGACCAGATGCTGTCCATAGACATAGATAGAACCCGCATCATTGGGTGAGAGGCGTACCGACAGAGCAGCCAACTTCGGTCCGACCAGGCTGCTGTCAGAGACCATATGCATCAATTGAGGCCTACCCTACTTTATAACTTTAGACACTCTGAATCCGAATCTGAGTGCCAAATAAAGACATGCACCTGTAGATACCTGAATTAATGTGTGGTGGGGATATTATACTCATTTACCAGCTGCTCGATTGACATGAACACACCGTCCCTAAAAAGATCCCTTGAGCTTTTCAGTCCATTCCTGAACCATCATTTAAATGCTGTATCCATGAGTGAGTTGGAAAGAATGCATTGGCTGAAACTGGAATAGGGGGCATTGCCTGTCTGAATTCAAGTTGGTTCTGAATTGGGACCATATTCGAAGTAAGTCAATTATAATCGGGCTGTTTGTATGCCGCTGCTTACTGAGTGGCAATGGTGCACAACAATGTTGTTCCATTTCAACCCATACAGGCCCACTCCCATCGTAATAAGAACAGACCCTAAATATTAGCTGCCCAGTAATATTGCAAACAATGTGGCATTGCTAGGCCTCTTTCTGTTTCTCAAGATGTGCCCTCCTTATTCGTGGGATGATCCTATTCCAGATGAAGGTGGATATAGATTTATCCAGCTCTCTGAAAAAGGATAAATACTGTTATTGTTTCAAACAAAAACAAGAACCTGGGCATGATTATCATCTTGACAGAGTTAACCCTGCCAGCAAGAATAAAAGCAATAAACCTAGAAAGACAAAGTCAACATCTCAGATTGTGTTAAAAGCCAAGGAAAAGCTGTTACTACATATACAACTGCGTTACAGAGTGAATATAAAAAAAAAATAAAAAAATTTAAAGCCTGATTTCTTCTTACAATACTTTTAAGCAGGCCAATATTCAAATTATCATGACCATTTTGTTTCTCAATTTCCACAAGTTTGACATTATTTGAAAGATTGTACTCTACTTTTTCAGGATCTGCAATTAGCTCAAAATGACCCCTGATAAACTTGTCCCTAGTTTTGCCATAACTTGGCCCATTCAGTCCTATCTGACCTTAAGCAAAAAAACCTTAGGTTGATTAAATGTCAGACAGAGGGAAAAAGGTTAGGTGTTGTTTTTTACAGCCTTCGTAAACAATTTCTTACAACTGTGCTTGGGTAAAAGTTAATGACTTACATTTTTTTCTGAAGAAAAAGAAAGTCTTGGCTATTGTTAAGGTAAATCAATGTTTCTAATATAGTTATTTAAATGACCTGCTTTTATACAGCAAACAGTTTTGCATGGCTTACCATAACATGACATTGCAGTACCTAATTAGCTCAGACCCCACCGTTGGAGTTCATAGTGAGGATGTTTATGTGTGTTAGAGAAAGAAAGAGAGAGCAAGAGCCGTAAAAGCAGAAAATAGTTGCTCTCAAAAACTTGATTATAACAATGAGGTTTCCCCACAGCATTAATCAGTCGTATTGTTAAAGCTATTGCCATGATTGGCTTCCCATCAGAGTGATTATGCTAATTTCAGCCAACCAAATGTCACATCCAGCCTCCAGGTACACCTCTCTTGCTTTCCCAAAGGCTATTCTGCTGGCATGATTGAAATAGCTGATATTTCACTGAACACTGCCTTACCTTCTTTTGATCACTTCAGTGATTACATGAAATTACCAGTTTTGAGGAAGAATGGCATTAGATAGCATTTAGCCAGCAAGAGTGAGAGGGATGGATGAGGGAAGTGTGTGTGGGGGGGTAGCATTGATTGAAATGTTCAGCAATTATCTTTTATTCTTTGTGCAAAACATACTTGGTTGTTTTTGCTGCACCTTGCATTTTTTAAACTGTTTATAATTTGGCAAATTTTTGTGGTTTTAGTGTTTTTTGTTACTGTCAAAATGATTAAGAGCAAACCACGGTGAAATAGAGCTAGCAAATTTACTTAATAATTAAGATCTATGAAAGTATTGACAAAACATAGAATATAGATCACTTTGACTAGTAACAGTCTCAGTAATTAGATTATAATTAGGAAGTTTATTTTTTTCAGTGAATCGATCCAACAAAACTGTGTATTTTATAACCATTTACTTACATAGTTTTGTAACATTTTTTATCAATGTCGATGAACAGCAATTGCATTTCATGATAAGACAATACTATGACTCTCAGATAATTACATTAATTACATGGCTCTATTGAATAGATTTTAATTCTATGTGAGGCAGTGACTTATTTTTTATTTTTTTTATTCTCTGATCCAGAAATTTAGTATTTTGGGGCCATGTTCATAATGTTGTTTTACCCATCTTTTTTTTTTCTACCTCTTGGCAAACAGTTTTATTTAGACTTTCTTTGTTCTATCAGAAATATATCAGGAATAGTAACATTTACAATATTTCATAAACTGAAAGGAAACCTTAAATTAGGTGCTAAAATGTCTGAGTTTATGTCTGAGATGTCTCAGATTTTGTCTTAATTTGTTTTGTTTTATAATTGCAGCTATATAGTTTTAAAACCCTTTGTGCTATATATGCACTAATCATTACTTTTCTACAGGTTAGAACTGTAATATGAATAATCCATCCATTTTCACCATGACCATTGCAGTGAAGCTGGTACCTATTGCAGGTAGTCTTTGGGCGAAAGGCGCCGTACATCCTGGAGAGTTCTTCAGTCTGTCACAGATATGAATAATATTATTGTCATACATCATATCATTGTAATAATGCCAGTAGTATTCTATCTATGTTGTGATACAGCATTGCAACATGGATTCTTAATCTCTACATTTTCCTGCATTTACCTTTAAAAAAATAACCAAACTAAATGTTAAATGTGTAAATGTTCAGAACCTTTTCTGCTCATCCCAAATAAGACACTTCTTACATAAGCTCTAGTTTAGGCATGTGCAAACATAGGAATTATATACTATATGTCTGTGTTTGTCATGCATTCATATATAGGGATGTTATATGCCTATACTATACAAAGAAATACACCAAAAACTATTTTATCATGTTAAAATGAGGTAATACAAATCAATTCAAATTTTTTACTGATTGGTGGTTTGATGGTACTTTTTGAGCCTAAATAGAATCCATGAACTAGGTGAGATGAGTAGCCATAAACAGAAGAGTGTGCCATCTGCCCACAGTACTACAGAATTAAAAAGCTAGATGGTGATAATTGACGCAGCTACTTAACCTCTTAATATCTACCTTATTTCTTGGAAATGTGCCTATTTTGCATACCCGAATGGAAATGCAAATAACTGTAAGCCCAAATTAAATCTGTGAAGCGTTATTTGAAAGTTAACATCTTTTTAGTTTCTGAATATATACATGAAAATTGGATGAGTAAAACACCCAAGCTGCATCAAGCCTAAGCTGCATCAGTTCAAACATGATTCAAAGTTGTTTTTTTATTCTAGAAAATAATAAGTCTTTTGTGAACAGCAGTAATAAAAACATGGTTGCTTGTTGTGGCTGCTTTGTCATGCTACGTTTCGACATGTTGCTATAATTGTGCTTTGTTGCTCGCAATGTCCATAAAATGAACTAGGTGGTTAAATTGTGGAGAATCTAAGCTTTCCAACGATGTCTAACATGTCTATATTGGTAAACATTTTACCGTGTAATTTTCATGCATTCTGATTTATTATTTGTAAACGCTTTAAAATGGGTCGCCGGCGACCCGGTGGGTTTTGGGAGGTTAAAAGAGTCTTGGCATGGTCCAAGACTAATTGAGTTTAATGAAAAGAACCATTCAACAGCAACCCTTACTTTAAAGGGGAATGCCGTTTTTTTTTTTACATTGGGCCCTTGATTTTACGCTATTCCATCATGTTCTACTCACCCATATGAGTTTTGTGTCATTTGGAGCTGTTCTGAAGATATTCCGTTAGGTTATATCCAGTAACGTCTTCCTATGGGCAAACGACTTGAAGGCACAAACTAAACTGTTCATAATTTATAATTTATGGTACGCCAGCATTCATAACATGTAGGCGAAACACTGTCCCCCAGACATCCGCGGTTATATTTTTTATGTTTATATTTTTTAAAACAAAGCGGAGTGTGTAAAATTAGCAGAAGTTGCTGCTTTTGATTTACATTTTTTACCGACTGAGATATACCCATATGCTCTTTGGAACTACATAAAACTGTTTGATTTTCATTTATATATCATATGTGTCAATATTTCCTGCATTTACCTATATTCAAATAAAGGTGTGTGTTTTTTTGCAAGCCTGTCTTTGAATAGGCATTTTTGTGCATCCCAACATTTGTGTGAGTTATGGCTCCTCTCCAGTCATGTGTGCCATCTGCTGCCTCTGCAGGAGGCGCCACCAAGGGCTGATGTTGTTGATGCATCATCACACCCTTCTCCATCACCTGTCCCATGCTATTACCACACGACGCACTGACTAATGAACCCAGAAGATACACTTTTTCTTGTGATTCCCTCTGTGCGTGAGGTGGCGGTTTCATCCAAGTATATGAGGGTGCATGTATCGTATCAGCGCTATTTCTAATGGGCTCATTTATCATTATTAATTGTTTATACCAACACGGGTCATGGCAACCAAATGTCAATGAGTTTCTGTACAGAAATTGAATTCTATTGGCTGTCTGTCTTTGTCTGCATCAAACAAAACAATTAAAAGTGCTTTCAGCCCTTGTTTCTGAAGTATATAAGAACTAATTCTCCACAGGGAGAAATCATATATAATGGATGGCTTCCCTGTCACTACTATTTAGTCTTGAGTACTGAAAACCCTCATAAGTTTTGAAGATCAATGGTGACTACTGTCTGTGTGTGTCAGTCAAAGTAGTAGTCCTATGGCATGACACATAGCTTATCTTACGAGCTGGTTGTTAGAGTGATTATAAAAAGTGAAGTAATCCCATTTTGTAATGTCTGTGAGGCCTTTTCTCATTAATTCTTCCCATATGTTCTTTTTTTAAAACAGTCTGCTCTGTAGTTTTCCTTTTTCTTTGCTCTTTCTGTAATTTGATTGGAAAGCACCTATTTTGTCCAGTTTGCTCTTTTTTTTGTTTGGTTTCCATTTACTGACGGTCCCACTAGTGCGCACTGTTCTGGTTCTGTTTCTACTAAACTGAAGTCATAATGTCTAAAAGCCATGCATATGACCTAGAATAGATCCACTGGAATATGGTGTCAAACAAAGCAAGGAATGTTATTGTTTTTGTAGGGATCCTTTTAATTTTAACTTTACCAATGCTTTAGCTATCCATAGAATCCATACAAAATGTTTATGCAAATGTTGTTTCCATGTAGAATCAGTGTCACAGTCTTTGTTAATGTTAGAGAGATCATCAAAATACTGCATAAATCAAGACAGACAGACAGATGGATTCAATTATTGGGTGATGAGTACCAGTTTTGGTGTGTCACCAAAACACCAGCTAGTAAGATAAGTAATGTGTCGATCCATAAGACTACCGCTTTGACTGACACACACACATCCAAGCCACCACACACACGCATACTGGACAAAACCTTGCTCAAGGGCACCTTGACATCACTTATTACACGAGAATCACCTGCAGTGTTACTCATTTCCTCTCTCAGCTTTTTTCTCCCCAAGCAACTCACAGCTTTTGAATCAGTGACCGGTTCACATCATGACCTTAGCTATGTATGCACTTGTCATTAAAAGGAAGTCTTAAAAACCCCGCAAGTGGCAGTTTTGGCTTCACTAAGATTTAAATTCCAACCCCAGGGCCACTCAGCAGACACTCATTGCTCCAGAGTGCTTAACACCAGGAAGTTAGTTCCAAACCACTTCTTCTAATTAACCTCAAATAAGTCCAGCGTTAATGTTGCAGAGATGCTCACTTTTTTGTGGTTGAGTGGGCAGAAGCATTAGTGGGTGTGTGTGGTGGGTAGCGGGTGTGATTGTATGTGTGTGAGTGTTTGTGGGCAGGATGTGTGTACAGGCCACTGTAGAAAAATGGGCCATCTTGTCATGAAAAAATATGGTTTTAAGCTTAATGCATTATCTGTCCTTAACATGCTTTTTCTTCATCTCAACAAACGACTAATTTTCCTAAATCCGTAAATATTCTTTCATTCGTACATTTAGAGCTGTATGATTGCTCCTACTTTTCTAACTTACTTCCATGTTTTTTTATATTACTTACGGTTTATATCGGATACATTTTAACTGTTTAACTAATGTAATGCATAGCTCAATCATCATTTTCATTTATTGAAACTGCAGACACTTTTAGCCCGGATTCCTGTTATTTTCTTCCAGATGCCTAAATGGAATCTTCTCAACTTAAAGGAAAAGGTTTAATTTAGCACACTGCAGCGGGGTTGCAGAGTTTTACTTTCTGGTTTTTTGCATTCGCATTATAGGTAACATGTAACTGGCTTTAAAAAAATTGTTCACTAACCAAAGGAAAGGGACTAAAGCTGCATAAAATAACAAAACAAAACATATTAAGGTTTATAACCTCTCAAAACCAAACTGAACGGTGAAAACATTTCAGCTTTCCGTGGTGATTGTTAATAAACACCCTATCACTATTTTACCCCTCAAAAGGATTGCTTTCTGTTAAGGTTTGTCATCTCCTGGGTTGACTGTCTAGTCACAATGGATAAACAACTCTCCAATCAGTCTAGGATAGCTCTGTGTAGGAAAGGAATATCTTTTGTCATTTCTAGCTAATTCTTTTTGACATACAGTACAATATAGGTCACATGTTAAATTTGAGTCCCGCAAGCCAATTCCTGCCTGCAATGGCAATTTTTCTGACACTCAGGAGCCAAAAAACGATATTTCATGTCATACAGTATAGGATTTAGTTGTTTTAAAGTGTAATTGCCTAAAATCATCAAATAAATGGGGGTGAAGTTATAATAACAAAGCAGTGTGCTTCTTGTAAATAATATGATTTAAGCAAATATTTGATCCATAAAGCTACCACCGGCCTTTTCAAAGCCTAGAGGTGCAGAGGTGGTGCCGATTGATGTTTCCCCTTGCAGTGGCAGAGCAGCATCTGATACTTTGCCATGGATGCTGATGACGTTCGGTTTTCCACGTCACATACTGTAGGGCGCTGTGACTGGCTCTCAGCTGCAGAATTGAATAGACAACAGAAACTTGTGACATTTTTGTGAGCTTTAGGAAAAATTTATTGGATGAATAGAGATTCTCTGATCTATTTATCTTTTAATATTTTTTCCTTAAGCAGTCAGAGATATTATTCAGCTCAGCAAAATTCAAATTGTGAATGAACTATTACTTTAGCCACAGTAATTTATATAAAGCAAGCCTTGATATTGATTCACCCACAAGGAAATGTAACCCAGGCAAAACTAACTTCTGATAAACAAAAGACACAGTACTCATAATAGTGGCTAGAGAAGCTCAAGATACAGATAGTCTCCATATCTATAGTGAAACTCAGAGCCAGGGCTGTGCTTTAAAGAGGCATTGCAGAGTTTTTGATACTGCCCTCTGTGGCCAAAAAACATGACTGCAGTACTGTTCTCATAGCTCAAGCTCGTAAGGTTATTTTTCTTCTTTTTTTTCCCACCTTACTTGGAGTTACCTTTCGTCTCTGGGTTGAGCGGGATGCTGGTCACCTTTGAGTCTCCACAATGTCCATCCAAACTCCAGAACTTCGGTCTGGAACTTCCTACTCCAAGTACATTCACAGAAAACAGGCAACAGGATTATAAATACTTTTGCGCTGAACTACTGAGGTATCGGTCGTTTAACAATGTTTTAGTTGTAAATGGCCTCTAAAAAGGCTACTTTAAAGCTATTTTTAATGTAAAACTTACAAAATCTCTCTTTAGCTAGTGTTCAAAGTACTTTTCAAAAACCGTAATGCCAGATATACACTGTGCACTTCAGCCATTGCTGATGATTTATCCAAAATGCGATATATCTGGAACAAGGCCCCTCAAACAGTTCTTAAATCAAACCCTCCAAATCACTCCCTGTCAGGGATAGCTTGTTCAGTTTTTTTTTTGTTTTTTTTTTTACATGCATACAGTACTGTACTTGTCTGATCTGAGAAAGCAAACCACCACATGGAGCATTGACCTGCCCTGCAAACAGGTGCATCTCAGCTGCTGTGTACATGTCAAATGGCACACCGGTCACAAACCAGTTAGAGTTTTTATAATTCATCTCTTACTGTGGCAGCCTATACAAAGACCTTATTTTTTTCCCAACATATTTTTCTTCCTGTTTATTTTATTTTATGCACCTGGAGTGCAGAGTAAGGCTATTAGGACCATCATTTTGTGATTAATTGTTTTAAAAGGACCTTGATGTTTTATGAACATATTCATCCAAAGATAACTCTTTAATTTATTATTGGACTGTTTATCGTTGCACTTATTCTATTGCGATTTTGTTTTGGAAGGATTTAAAAGTATATCATGGGGCATAACAGCTGATTATCTTTGTTTATATGAAATACAGCCAGCTTGCACAGGTAATCCAGAAGGCTGATGTATTTGTATATTGCCCATAAAGGTTGGATAACTTCAACTCTCCCAAGTTGGTTTCTTTTTTCCCAGCCATGATGGTATCTAAATTCTACTACTCTCTTTTATTTCTTCAGATTTCTTTCAATCTCACTGGAATCACGGATGGAACAAACACAAATTGTTGCATGTCATAAGTGATTTAGAAGTAACTGGTGATCGGACAATGTGCACACATTAAACTTGATGTTGTACCAAAGATGATTAAATCACATCAAAAAATGAGCTATGGAATGTAAAAATCAAATAGTATAAGAAGGCCATTAGGATCAATAGTTTGAACCAAACAACCATTATGGGATTATTTGAAACCATGAGAAAAATAAAATAATGAAATATGATTATTATAAAAGAAAAGATAAAAAAAGAAAATTGGACTGAAAACTTAACTAATAATATTTAGATAGCACATTCAAAGGCCACTCTGAAAAATATATTTTTTTATCTCTATATAGAGCAACTTGGGGTTTCTGTACTTTCATAGTTTTCTTGGAGTCTATTCCTTATTCTTTGAAGTATAAGAAATAAAAGTATCTGCTCCATGTTTGGTTCTGGGAAATTAGAGCCACAAGCTGTTAGAGTGCTGGTGGGTTTGTAAACTGACAAGTCTGTAATGTATTCTGGTGCTAAGCTATTTAGTAATTTATAAACTAACCAAAGGGTGTTAAACTGTGTACTTTGAGACACAGGGAGCCAGTGTAATGACTTTAGAAGGAGATGTGTTGCATTCCGTGAGGCAGATTGTGGTCACACCAGATACTGACTGGTTTTCTGAGCCCCCCCCCCAATAAAAAGGGTGGCCTTTCCCAATAAAAAGGGTGGCCTTTTATTGTGACAAGTTTAAGGCACACCTGTGCACTAATCATATATTTAATCAGCATTTTGATATGGCACACCTGTGAGGTGGGATGGATTTTCTCACCAAAGTGCTCCCTATCAAAGATTTAGGCTACGTTCACACTGCAGCCTGAAGTGACCCAAATCCGATTTTTTTGCCCATATGTGACCTGGATCTGATCTTTTCATGGCAGTCTGAACAACACAGATCAGATTTTTTCCAATCCGACCCAGGCCACTTGGCTATGTGGTCCTGAATCCAATACGAATCTGATCTTTTCAAATGGTTATATTGTGTATGCAGAAAAAAGTTTTACCACTTGGACTTCATTTCATAAAAAATGGGAGCAAAACCAAAAGTGTTGCGTTTATATGTTGTTAAGTGCCCTGTTTAAAATGTGCTGTTCTCGTATTTCATACAAGCTTACTGTGTCCACATACAGTGGGGACAGCCTATAGCGACAGCGGGCCGCTGTGACAGCAAATCCCATAATGCTTTGTGAGGAGAGCTCTCCGTGCAAAGCATTCTGGGATATTACTGCCTCTTCTGAGGCCTTTCATTTCTTCTCATAAGCTTCGTAGACACTCTTTCTCTTACGACCCTCGGCCATTTTCAAAAAACCACGGTGCGAACGGTGAGGTTCAATGACTGTCTGAAACCGTAGCTCACCACACATATGCGGCTGAAAGTGGGTATGCACACAAAAAGATAGCTAACAGGGCAAGCATGTAGAATGGCCTTACATAAACATATCACCAGAATGATTGACAATTAGGAGGACCACTTATCAAGATGATCCACCCGAAAATAAAAGACTGTCCTCTATACCTTTAAATGGTAGTTTTATATTCACCTTCACATTTCAAATGCACTTCATTTTAATTTCTTCAAAACTGTATTCAACTTAAAAAAAAATGTAAACCATATAGTTATAAATGGACCGTCGTTTTTAGACTTCCTTTTTCTTTTTCCTGTATTGTATTTAACCTGTATTACTATTATTCAGTAAATTAATTCCTTATTCCTTTCAGCCTAAGATCTGGAACACTGCCTCTCATCATTATGGACTTCCTGCACCCCCCATAATGTTAATTATCTTATTGAGCACAGAATCTCCAAAAGATGAATGTAAGAGATGTACTTTACTAAGGCTTGAGGCTGGGGAACGAAGGGAGGGTTGGCAAAGTGGGAGGAAGGATATAATTATTACTGATAAGTATCGATCCTCCATCTCTGCCCCTCTGTTTGCCCTGCTCGCCCTCCCCGCCCTTCCCTGCCTATTGAGTTACGGGTCTGCAGTGCCTAAGTAATTTGTAATGGGCATTCACTGTGGCAGTGCAGAAATCCTATTTTGTGATGGCCAACTAATGTGATCAGGACCATTTTAAGCTGGGTTTTTTTTGGAGCTCTGAAATTACATCTGTTCCTCAGAGGACTCTCTCTCACTCTTTGTCTGCCTCACTTTTTCGCTGTCCCTCGCTCTCTCCCTCCCAGACTGATGTAATTAGATTGGTAAACTACGATGCTTGTTTGGGCTTCCTTCCTGTATGACACAAGTCACCCACGTACTCTTAGAAACAGACATTGACCAACTTTATGCGAATGCATTGTCTGACCGGCATTGTCTCAAGTTGAGGTGGTTGTTTTAGTGTAGAGAGATCAGAAAATTGACTCACAGATATCTAATTCACACAATATTCACACATTTTTAGATGATATGTATGATTTTAGATGATTTTCATTTTAGTGGCTCTCAAATACCACCCCTGCTAATATGCCAAGTTTCCTTAATTCCATTTTAAGTAATTTAAAAGCTTTGACACTTTCAATGTACAATTCAGCTGAAACATGTATCTGTTAGACAGCAAAACATAACAAAAAATGTTATAATTTCTGAAGCCCTTATATTATTTAGTTTTAAAACTATGATTTATTTTCATCTTTCATTCTTTTCTTTAAGTTTTAGGTTTGACTTATTCTAGCTCTGCTTAAGCTAAATGCATGTTGCAGTAGCACCGCTAGCTCAACTCTTGCATTCTTTTTTACTTTAGTTTAGAGATCCCAGAAAATGGTACCAGAGTCAAATCATGACCCAAACTATTTGTCAAGTAGATAAACATTTCTTTAAAATCAGTTAACTATGGTTGTGACAACTACATCAACAACTAAAGTAGCAGATTTTTGTCAATTTCTAAATTATGTTTTTATATAATTAAGCACTTTAACATAAATATGTATAGTTTAGTTTCATTTTTTTAGTAGATCTTAATACCCTATATCAGATGACTCCAAGTTTGAACCCAACCTTGGGAATCAAAGCTTTAGGTCCACTGTTTACATTTTTCAAATTTTTTTATTTTGCACCTGGTGTTTGGTGCTTTGGAAATGGAAGTATTTTTGTCAGCATTTTTTCTGTTATTTCAATTATAATGCATAACCATAGCAACCGTAATAGCATCTCTAATATATACTACTTTCACAAGTACCACCTAAGCTAAAAACGAGCTGCCCAGGATGCGGAGCAGGAGCACAGAAAATATATAGAAGCAGGAAATTGAGACATCTCATCTATCAATCCTTTTGGGGAATGTGAGATCTTTAGGAAACATGTTGGGAGAACACTAAGCCAAGGCAAGGACCTATATTGGCAATGCATTATTGAGGGTTTTTACTGAAATGTGGCAGCTACGCCTTATCTCTGACTCTATGGCCATATCCTTTAATCAAGCGGACCAGCAGACAGAGATTACTCTGAGAAACTCAAGAGGGCAGTGCTTGTGAACAACAACTGGTGTCATCCAGGACATGTTAAAGATATTAAACTGTTGGCAACTGGTAGTTGTCTATTTTATTCACCCAAAAAGTTTACCAGTATTATTTTGGTAACTCTTTACATACATGGTCACAGGAAGCTGTAAAAGTCCTGCAAAGGTGTTCTGAGGCTACATGCTGGAACACACTGTCAGCCACATTAAGTAAATTCAATGACTGAGTATGTGACTGACTATATACATTTCTGGCTAGATACCACCCCCACCAGAGCAGTCAGATGCTTCCCCAATAATCAACCAGTGATCACCAGTGATATGAAGGAACTGCTAAACAAGACTTTAAGGAAGGAGACATAGATTTTTTTTAGGAGTATAAAAAAGCAACTTAAGATCAATGTAAAATAAAGCTAGAAGGCATACAGGAAGAAGCTTGAGAGCGAGCTCCAGTAGAACAATATCAAAGATGTGTGGTTGGTGATAAAGGCTTCAAGCAGAAAGTCTCATGGTCTTGGCGCTGAAGGCTCTCCTAACTGATCATTCTATTCACCTGTCTAATTTGTCAGGTTGCTCTTTACCGTTCATCTGACCCACCTGTTTCCAGCTTCTATTTATGCTGCCTGTTTTCCTGCCATGGCACCAGATTATTCAAAAAGAAAGAGGATTATACACAGACTTTACTGAGCCTTCCTCCTGTCAGTTTCTAGAAGTCAATTGAAAAAGTACCTGGATAGACTAAATTGGAATAAGTCCACGGGTCCAGATGGTGTTAGTCCAAGGGTCTTAAGGGTGTGCAGAGCAGCTTAATGGTATTCTACAACACTTCTTCAACTTCAGCCTGACCCACAAGACAATTCGGGCATTGTGAAATACCCTTTGCCATGTTCTAGCACTAAAGAAAACACTGTCCTCAATTACTATACAATAGACCTGTTGCCCTAATAACCCCAATCATGAGAGTCTTAGAGAGACTCTTGTGCGTCCACCTAGGAAAGCAAACAAGCAGCTATCAGGACCTCCTGCAGTTTTTTATGGCTGTTCAGCTGGAAGTACAGATGCCACTGTACACCTTTTTCAGCAAACCATCTGTCATTGTTCTTTGATTACCCCAGTGCATTTAACACAATTCATTCTGACTTACTTTATGAGAAACTCCAGAAGACTTGGGAGGAGACATCAACAATCTCCTTGATCAAATTTTACCTGACAACAGACCAGAGTTTGTGAGACTGAAGGGTCAACTGTCTAATCAAGTTGTTTGCAACACTGTAGCAACACAGGGGATGATACTCTGACCATTCCTTTTTACTCTGTACACATCTGACTCCTAGTACAAAGCAGATGCAGATGGCACAGTCCAATCACCTGCAGGAATATTTAGATGACTCTGCAGTTGTTGAGTAGATATAGACGGCCTAAATCATTCATTGCATTCTGGGTCAGATGATTTTTTTGAAGAATTTAGCCCCAATCCTCTGTTTTCCATGGGTCACTTGTATATCAGAGATGGACAAAAAGTGCAAAAAGAGCTGGTGAACCGATTTGTGGAATTGTGTGGAGAAAAAAAATCATCTAATCCAGAGTAAACAAAACAAGAGAGTTGATTGTAGACTCCAGAAGAAAAAGGAACAAGGCTGTTAACATCATACGCAAAGAAGTACGTAGAGATGGTAAATGAGTGTAAATTCATGTTGGACAACAAACTCAACTTGAGACTCAAATGCAAAATCTTCTACAACAAGGGACAGAGCAGTCTGTACTTCTTAGGGGAGCTTAGGTCTTTCAGTGTTCGCGGCAAGATTCTGTGTGTTGTGTAGAGCGGTATCTCTTTTGCCATCATTTGTCGGGATAATAGCAACATTGCAGATGATTTATAAAAAAAGCTTAAGAAACTAATAAAGAATGTCACCTCTGTTCTGAACTCCCCTTGAATCTCTGGGGATTATTTCACAAAAATAATGTTGATAGATGAAGTGCATTATGGACAACAGTAAACATCATCTTCAGAAAACTGTTAAACACCAAAGGCTTCTTCACATCCAGGGCAAGACAGACTGCTACATAATATCCTTCCTGCCTCAAAACTAATGAGTTTCTACAGCATTTAATTCCACTTTGGCATTAAGAAAGTACTTTTTCATTGAATTAAACTGAATTAAAAAATTGCCACTTTTACCTTCTATAAGGTCTCCAGTCTATTCTCCAGTCTCCATCCATTGTTCTTTCCTCATAACTCCCCATATATTTTATCACATTTTTTATGAGTATCTGCTCCTGTTTAGTTCTTTTTTTGTGTGTGGTGATTTTGATATTTGCTCTGATTCCTTCTTTGGAGCAGAATCAGAGGTATTTAGAATTCAAGTCAAAATATATAGATTTCAAGACTAATTTAACCGTACACAAAGATTATAAATAGAAAGCTTTAAATTTCTTGTGCAAATAAAAGATTTAACATGCAATTAGGAATTGTTTTCGGTGATCAATTAGATTGCAATTGATAACAGGTGCAAAAGTGGTGAAGACCACCTTATGTGAATGAGGACTTTGTGTGTGCTGCTTGCTGTCAGCAGAGTTTTGGAGAGCGTTGTGGATTTCATTTACCCTTACCCAAGCAGCAGCAATTTGCAAAAGCACTGTGTACTGATCAGTATTAGGGGATGATGCTGGAAGATCAGATGAGAAATAACCTCCTCTTTCCATTCAAAAGGAACAAAAGTAATCAGGACCTATTGCCTATAATCTCAATTTGAGGCACAACGATGGTGGAAAAGCCTCAGGCATCTGGATCTTTTCATCTGCTGTTACCACTCAAGGTTAATTCTTCAGTCTCTAAAGGCATCATGACAATGAAACCATTGTCTAACTTTTTTGCAGACACCCCAGACATAAGAAAAACATTTTTCTAAAGAAGGTTAGTTTCATTGCTAAATCATAACCTAAATAACAAGGCAGGCAAGTGAAAGAAGCCTATGCAGATTGCACTTTTTCAGCACCGCAGCTGTGTGAACACTGGGGAAAAAATTACACACTGGGAGATGCTGTTTTTGTATTTCATAAAATCATATAAAGTAGCAACTTTTACCGCTGATCAGCAAATGAGAAGTTTCCACTCTTCTGAAAGAAAGAAGACGCTAATCTCTGTCAGTGCTACGGCAGGTTACATGTTCATTATTTCTTTTAGCTAAATATAAACTTGTTGCAAACAACTTTGCCACTTGACCTTGTGAGTGTAATAAAAAAATGAAGAGAAAATGGCAAGGCAACACTACAACCCCCCACCTCAACCCCTTTCACACACACACACACACACCACCACATTTATAATCAATATGGTGCTTCTGGGCACACACACACACACACACCACCACATTTATAATCAATATGGTGCTTCTGGGCAGGACACCAGTAAGAATATTCTGAGACACCACACTAACTAAAGAATGCACTGAAATTATCCATTTAGGCACAAGAAATTGCGAATAAATATCTTCTGAAAATAGTGTTCCTCAATAGAAAGTGTGTCCATTATTTTAATTTCCTACAGTACTAATTTTTGGACATAGGCTTGGAATATTCTTTCTATTATGTCTGTCGTTACACTTATGCCTTCTTCTCATTCCAATGACCACAGAGGCTGTTTCATGCCACTTTACACCTGATTTTCAAATTTCAAAAATATAGTTGAAGAAATTTCAGCCTAAATTTGTTTCAGATTTGATAAACCACTTTTTAGGTGATACATAATCTATTTGCATATATCCTCCTCCCAGTAAGGAAAGTCATGAAAGCTGTTTTACTCGTGTCATAGATATAAATATTTGCACCTGGTTAATACCAAAAATATTTAAAAAAGTTAAAAAACAAACCATTGGATTTTTTTTTTGCTTTTTTGGAATGACTATGACCTGGATGACTGAGAATCTACACCAGCACCTGTTTAATAGATCAGTTTTGTGTTCGCTGTCAAGTTTGCTTAAGTTTTTAATAATGCAAACCTTCGGTGGATTAGGGCCCAAGAGTACTTGGAATAAACCAGCGTCAAAAAACCTCAATGAACTGAAGTAATGTTGTAAAATCTCCTCAGCCAAAATGTGAGATGCCAATTTTTTTTCCTGCTGCTAAAGCTAGTTTTACCATCAACTGAATCATTCTGTATCTATTTGTGCAAGAGTCATCTAAGATATCAATGCCTGTAAATAAAATACAATAATTTTGGCCTTCACCCTTTATTATCACCATATTTTTATCAATATTACCCTTGTCTGTTTTCCATTCCAAATATTCCTTTGCAGATTGTCAAAATATAACTTATACTTAAAATATACTCTGGTTTCATAATCCAGTTGCCTGAAGATATTTATAATGGTAATGTATATGTCAATCAGTGGTTCCACAGGCAAATGAATCTATGCTGGATGTAAGAAAGGCCTTATTGAGGCACAGTTATTAAACTCCCAGCTTTAGTAGTTAGTAAGCAGCCACAGAAGATTGTTAGAACAAACATCCACTTACAGCTCACACTTCCCTTTGCCTATGTCTGAACATAGCAGCCCACCCCAATGCCAAAGTGCTGTCAGAAAACTGTTCTTTCATCAGAAAACATATTTATTTCCTTTTTGCCAGCCTGTCTGCCAATCCCCACGGAGCTGTTTGGTTAAGGCAGAGGTTTGACAGAGTATAGACAGACAGAGGGAGACTGGGGGCTTTTGCACATTTATGTGTTAAAATCAAAGTGCTTTGTGTAAAATGGGGATTTTGTGTGCTTGTGTGCGTTTGTGCGCCTTCGTAAATGTGTACGTGTGCCTTACTGTGTGGCAGTGATAGCTGGCAGCAGGTCTGTGTCTTGCTGTGTGGTAGCTCTGGGGTGCAGCTCACACTGGTGGGGGTTACAGGAGGAAAGGGGGAGGATGTGGGGGAGGGTGACAGCCAAACGCTCGCCCTTGGGCTCCCCAGACACCTAACTGCTGAGGAGGAGGGTGAAATATGTATGTATGTGTGGGGGTGTGTAAAAAGAGACCGGGAACGTGGGTGCACACACATACAGTACACGTATGTGTGTCTCTAAGCGCTCTGATTCTGCTGATCCAGCAGCCTCCGCCTAGCTCCCTTCCCTCTCTCTTCCTCTCTTCCCCTCCACTCCTCTACTCCCTCTTTATGGCAATGCACGTAGGTCACCTTCTCAGTTGCTGAATTTAATACTCAGCTGGAGAGAGGTAGGAAAGGAAAAGGCAGCAAAGGACCAGCAGAAGTGTGGATAGTGGAATTTTTCATTTCTTTCACAGTGAATTTTCAGATCATTTATGAGACAGATTGTGAGGACATCCACATATGAGCATCTGCCCGAGCAGCACAAATACACATACGGGGACACACACAGACACATGGTGCATCACAGATCCGGCGGTTGATTAGCAGTCGGGTCACCTTTCTCCAGCTGTGAGTGTGGTATATTTAGATGAGAGTGATAAAACAGTGAACATACTATAGCTGCGGGCTCACAGCAGATAGCAACTGTGGCCACCACACAGGGAACACATCGGTAACCCACGTAACTCCCCAAGCAACCAGTGGAATTTCTTTGTTCCTGACTATATGAAATTCTGGCAAATACTTATTGAAACCTGGGCTTTTTTGCTATTTAAGAGTATAAGCTGTAGATTTCCAACATGAAAAGCTTTTCATCCTCCAGCAGAGAAACTGAATTCTTTTATAGACCAAACGAACTAAAAGCATTCAGAACATATTGTTATTCATGCAACTCATAAAAAAAAATGTTTCACAGTTCATATCATAAATTATACTTCAGGGTGGATGATACATGAATTGAATTATTAAATCTGAATAAGTTTATTCTTGTATGGGCCTATTTCTATATGGTGCCATGCTGTGACTAATGCTACATGACAGTGAGTTACAGAAAATGGTTTTTAACCTCCTATATAGTTCAAGAATCCATCATTGTGAAATGTTTTATTATGTTCATGAAAACATGGTAGGTATGACTGTGGTTTTGACATATTTAACTTAGGTAGATTTTATTTGCATTTAAATGCCATTTCTATTTTTCCTCAGATCTTAAAAAAATTACAGAATTTAATACTGAAAGTGTAATATGATACAACTATAATGCTTGTCTTAGTCTTAACAAGACAAAAAATATATTTTATTTTTTTCTGATTTTGGATATTACATTTTGTATTTTAAGCACTTTGCACACTTTAAACTTATTTGTACATCTCTTATAAAAGTATTCAAGCTCAATATGATTGAATGAATGTATGTATATTTGTAATCATATATTTTCAAGTTTTCTTGCAGATTTTAATTAGATTTAGATCTGAACTGCTTTGATTTAAAGTCCTCAGAGTTGTTTTTCTGGCTCTGAAGGGTTATATTTACCTGTGGTCTAAGACTTTTTGCAGCCTTTTAATTTTTATTTTTTTTTCCAGCTGTATTCATTCCACTGAATTCTGTGTTTCATTAAGACAGTTGGTAGCACTTGGGTTTATATTTAGGTAACAGAGTCAAATATGTGAGTAAAAACAAATAAACGAACACCATACTTTTCCTTAATTTTATTTGTAAAACAAATATATTACCAGGTACTATTTTTGTTCCTCACCATAAATATGCAGTATTTCGTGTTTGTCCTTTATCTTCTGAGTGTGTGTGGTAACAAAATGTTAAAAAGGTCTGGAGAGTGAATGCTTTTTGCAAAGCACAGTATCAATAAACAGAGCACAGTGTTTATAAAGAGAAATGGAACAATGGCTGAGATGAGATATCAAATTCCCTCACATAGGCTTATTTTGCCTGTTATCCAACTGGGCAGCCACTCAGCATTATGCCATTGATCAAAATTAAAATGGATAGAGTGACAGACAGAGCTTAGTCTTTCACCTCCTCAGGACTTCTGCCACATGGGGGCATGCCTCGTCTAATGTACAGTCTCACCACTCACCACTGTCGGAACGTAAACACTGGTTAGGGTAGCCCCTTTGTGCGTGTTTGGATGTGTAGGTGGTGAAGTCCTTGTCTTTACCTGGCTGGCAGAATGCCTCCTGTTCAATCTCTGCTCTGTCAAACTTACTTACCTTCCACCACTAACAACAGATGTCTGGCTCGCAGAACCTGCCCCTTCGGTTGTTGTTTGCGCCCTTAGGTATCACACAGACACACATTCACAGAGCTGGTTGTGTTAGCCGTCTGTCAGTCAGCATCAGTAGCTAGCGCCTTTATTACAGCAGGCAATAAGTCGGTGAAGTGAGGAAGACTTTGATGGACTCAACAACAGAGGACAAACAAAATCTCCAAAAAAGGTCAAGAGTTAGCTTTAAGCATTTCTTTCCAAGATAGTGCTTTGAGACATTGCAACATATCTGATTAATTCTGTTAATTCATAGTTTTTTAAAACTATATTTATACTAGGTGAGATCAAGGTTAGTGCCACCTTTTAAATAGAACAGTAAAAGGTAGAGGGAAATAGGCAAAAAAAAAAAAAATCTGAAGATTGAGAGATTTTCATGGTTTAAAATATACAATATAAAACATTATTGAAAGAGCAGCACCAGTCAGCTGGCTCTCATGATGCTGTTAGGATTTTATCGCTTTACCTGTTAGCAAATTCCTATAATCCGTAAACATGTATCAACATGCCATGTTTACTTGCCATTACATATTTGTTAACATAACACAAGTATTAAATTACATAGTGAAATTAAACTGTCTAATTTTGCCATTGGTGTGTTGAGATATGCATCTTCCAATACTTTGGATTGTATTACTACTTTGGTATATGACAAAGATTGTTTTATTATTCTATCAGAATGGCCACCTGAATTCAGAGATAGTACTTTGGAGATGATCAACAATAAAAAAAAAAAACAAAAAAAAAAACACGATCTTCTTACCTGGAGGTAGTAAATATGCATATCTTATCCAACAGAGGCAAGTGTGATGAAGAAGCAAATCAAATCAAAATTCACTTTAAGGGAAAGTTAAAAAAAAAAAAAATAATAATAATATTTAAACCTTAGAACCATATAAAAAAAAAAATAATTTTTTTTTCCCCACAATAGAAATTAATTTAATGTAGAAAAACATTATGGTTATATCACCCTGTCTGTTTTTCTGTTACCTTGAGCTTCTAACCGATACATTGCTTATTTAAATAATGTATTGATTTTGCGTGTCCAAGTCTGCTCACTTTCTATATATGCACCTTATTTTCTAAATAGGGCAAACCTGGTTGGTTTACCTTGTAATTCATACATTTTAATTAGTATTTTCCCCACAGTGGATGCTTTACTTTACAACACTGTCACCTATCCCCCCATATGGTAAAACCGCCAACGACGGCTGCCCAAGTCCCTCATATCAGAAACCGCTTACACTCCTTTTTTTTTTTTTTGTGTAACCTTTGGTATGAGCTAATGCAAGGCCTGCCTTGATCTGGTGAAGCTTTGCCATTACCAATTCTGTCAGGGTTATTGGCTGATGATTACTGTTTGCTTTTGTTCCAAAGTCAATGCAGTAACTACAACACAAGGCATTGCCTTCATTTTCTTACCTCTTGACTGTTTGATTTATGAGACCGGTTGCTTGCATGTTGTGGGATTCCTGCCCTACCAACTACCTAATTAATTCCGTTAATTCTATTGTTTTTCATAGAGACAGCTATCGCCACAAATTGATAAAAAAGTGGCATGCTTTTTACAGCTAGCTTCATCTGAGGCATTATTTATTGGTCTGTCTAATTTCTTACTCTTGGTGCTTTCTGCTCCTGGTCCCCTGTCAACCCTTCTCCCTCAGTGGTTGCTCTGATTAATGCTGAACTGTGTTCTTTTTCTCCAAGTGGTTTCTCTTTATTCATGCCTGAGTTAGGTGTTGGGTTTTTCCCTATTTGTTTCAACTCAGAAGGAAAGAATGTCCTTAGAACAAATCTTCGGTCTCTAATACCTCACATAGCCTAAGATCTTTTTTGCCATTTATTATCTTCCAATTCAGCTTCTTTATATTCTATTGATATATTATGTAGAGTGAAAATGGTAAATGATTTTAAAATTGTACAATATATATATAATGAGTTGTTTTTTTTCTGTTGCTCCCATGAGCTGATACTAAGTAAAACCACCTTTTGTTGGTCCATGCATTTGTTACTTCAAGGCTGGGTTATTGTAATTCTTTGCTATCAGAAAGCCCTCAAACTGTGGTTATAATCCTTCAGCTGATCCAAAATGCTGCAGCCAGAGTTTTGATGAAAATTAAAAACAGAGATCATATCTCTCCTATCCTCTCTTCTCCTCATTGGCTTCCTGTTAAATTCAGAATAGAATTTAAAACCCCCCTCCTCACATGTAAAGCCTTAAATGACCAAGCTCCATCTTATATGGAGGAAATGATTGTTCCTTATGTTCCTAACAGAGCACTTCGCTCTTATTTTGCAGTTTAACTAGTGGTTCCTAGAATTTCTAAAAGTAGAATGGGAGGCAGATCTTTTAGTTATCAGGCCCCTCTCCTGTGGAAACAACTACCAGTTTTAGTCCGTGAGGCAGACACCCTGTCTACTTTTAAGGCTAGGCTTAAAACTTTCCTTTTTGATAAAGCTTATAGTTAGAGTGGCTCAGGTTATCCTGAGCTATCTCTATAGTTATGCTGCTATAGGCCTAGACTGCTGGAGGACATAGGAACCCCTTTTTCATCATTCTGCTTCATTCTATTTCTGTTCTCCCACTCTGCAGAATGTGTTTGTTCAGTCTCTAACCCTATGCTCTCTCTGCCTTTACTCATCGTAGCTTCACCTCGTCTGTTCCTGTTTGGCTGTGACACCATGCTGGAGAGAAATATCAGCTGTGCTGCTGGCATCAACTTCTTTGTTTATAGATGTTGGAGCTTGGCAAGTTTTTCAGTTTTGTCCTGTTTCTCTGCCTGTAACTGGCTAGATTTGCTCTCTTTTGTCCTCTGACATGGGAGCTTTCTTGGTGCTCATCTGCCTTGCTGTGTATTTTCTGGACGGGGCATCTGTGGAGCTGGTTTAAAGTTGCCCTTTGTATCTTTGCTTCTTCTGTATGTCTTCTTCTGTCTCCTGGAACCCCAGTTGGCCTATGTGGCAGCTCACACTGAGCCCGGTTCTGCTGGAGGTTTCTTCCTGTTAAAAGGGAGTTTTTCTTCTCCACTGTCGCTACAAGCATGCTTATTGTGAAGGATTGCCTTCGAGTCAATGCAATCAACTTGTTTTCCTTAGATAGAAAACTTTGAATCATTTATACTATATGATCTGGTTAAATTGTAAAGGGACTTGAGATTACATGCTGTGAATTGGTGCTATATAATAATTTACCATAATGATTTATGGTATGCTCATGAATATTTAAATGAGTTGTGTGCTGATTGGTTGGTTTACAATGAGCGAAGCTACTGCCAAAGATGCACCTTAGCAACAAGCACCCAGCTTAACCCGCACACTGCTCCCTGGGTGCCGCACAATTGCAGCTCATTGCCCCCTAATTTGGGTCCCCAAGGGGATGTGTTAAATGCAAAATATAAAATTTATTTATAGACTATATTCTGTCTGTATTCTGTATATATTCTGTCACTGAATGGATCAGCACCTTAATACATAACCGGTTTGTTGTCAGTGTATGAACCTCCCAGACCACTCAGGTCTTCTAATTCCAGCCTACTCTGTTCACCCAGAACTAGAACCAAACATGGAGAAGCAGCATTTAGTTCCTATTATGCTCCACTTATCTGAAACAAATTCCAAGAAGACTGCAAAGTACTGAAAGCCTAAGTTGTTTTAAGTCAAACTTAAAAACCCATTTGTTTAGAGCGTCCTTTGACTGTTGAAGTTAAACTATTAACTAACATATTGTTATTACTTATAATTAGATATTATTATTACTTACTTATTATAATTTTGTGGTCCAACTATCTGCTTTTATCATCGTTACTTGCTTCTTTTTTATTTTGCTTTTTATTTTCCTTCTCTTTTATTCTTTAATTCATACAAAGCACTTTAAATTGACTTAGCACTAAATTGTGCTACAAAAATAAACATACCTTGCCTTACCTAGCCTTACATACAGTCTATAGCCACCCATACAAGTGCCCTTGTTTGCATTTGAACACTAACGCAAATTGTCCCATCCCCGGCCATATCAAGACTTTCATTATGCCTCACAGTCCTTGGTAATTAGGTGTCCTCTGCTCTGACTGCCTTTCTTGCCCACGGTAGAGAAATAGACCTGTCACGATTTGGCCACTCGTAGATTCAACAAATGCTAAGCAGCAATGGCTTGCTTTCTATCTTGCAATACATTGACTGCAGGGACATTTGAAAAAGTAGGACCTTTTTTTATCTTTTTTTTTCCTTTTCTTTCATTTGACTTCTACTTCCAGCAGCTGCCTGAAACTTTGACAGTGCACATTTAGGTTACTGAATGGGACTAGTCAAAGACCTTTGTCTACATGGAACTGTGTTTTTCTTCTCCGTGAAAAAGGAATATAAAGAGATGCATAACTGTGGAAGAAAGAACGACAAAAGAAAATAAAGATAAGGGTGTAAAATAGGAAAGAAAATATAGGTGTTTGGACTAGAGGAGAAGAAAAGTAGTGTTTCTAATCCCCTTTTTACTGATCTGGCTGTTACATGGCAGCTGAGACCAGCACACAGCCAGGACTTAGTCTCCAGCCACCTACCCTTATGCTCAGTTTTCATTCAGAATTATTATTCATGCCATTTATTTGTTGTTCTGACCTGCTTACTCTAAATCAGAGATGATAGGCTGGCTGGTTTTGATTCCATCCCATAATATGCTGGACAGAAAACACACTTGTCTGTCTCATGGCTATGAAGTAGTCTCTCCACCAGAATGGTTCTGGTTCTTTTATTAAGCTGCTGAAATAATGCCTAATGTATTATGTCTCATTACCATTAACAGCAGTCAAGGACAGTGCATAGACATCACAGATGTAATGTTTGTGAATCTACCAAGGAGAGAGCATCACTCACACAGCTAAGTTGCCAGGCAGTGAATGGAATAGTTATGACTTACATTAGGGAAGTCATTACACAGATGCCACAATGTCAAGGGGTCAGGCTAAGCTGTCAGGGACCAATCATCTATAAATATTTATTTACTCTATGCTAGCTATTTTATCTAATGGATATTTTTTAAACTTTGTTTTGTCAAGCTCAGAACAAAAGGACACAGTATTCAAGGTGCAAAAGGCAGTTAGATTTAACAAAACGTTTATTAAAGACGGAATCGCAGTGAACAGCATCGGCCCCTAAGGCAGGAACCTCTGCGGGAGTCACTAACCTGTTCTTAAAGCTCAGTCTGAGCACAGAGGATGTGGTTGGTTCCAGCCGGCCAGCTGCCAAAGTGACGCGACAGGCGCCGTCCAGAGAAGTCCCAGAGGTCAGAGAACAGGCAGGAGATCAGAAAAGAGCAGACAAAAAGAAGGCAGAATAATCCGGAGGGCGAAGCCAAAGCTGAAGTGGAAGACGTGCTTGGCAGTCATAGCCAGGAGATCAGAGGTCCAAAAAGGTGCACCAGATGAACATTAATGAGAACTGGGCAGAGAGAGGCAAGTGAATGAAATGAGTAATCAGACCAGTCATCAGCACCCAGCTCATGACATGTTTTGTTGTTTGTTTGTGTGTTGTAGTGGCTCTCCCCTGTACATAAAAACAAAACTTCTTCTAAGGGGAACTAATAAAAAGACCTTGAATATATCTCTCTGTCAACCTCCTCAGATAGAATGGGACAAGTAAGAGGAAGTTTGATACCATCACCTCCTCTTTACCAAATAAGCCCCTAATATAGCACATCATGTAATTTCAAATTACATTACTATGTTAGAACCAAGGCTAGGGAATGTGTCCACGTGGTAAGAGGACTGTGAAACTTAATTTGGCCTTTTTATTGTGCAAGTTTTAAAATACACTTTTAAGACCATCTCTGAGTGAACTTAAGAAAAGTATAATTATTTCTACCATTTAGACTCCAAGTATATTGACATGGATGCAGTCAGATTCAGCTCAAATGAAATTAAACTGTATTTCAAGCAAGAGAGGTCCATCTAAACACTGCTTTAAACTTGTCATTTTAATTTGGGTCAAACTGGCCTGTGCCTGTGTGTGATGGAAGAAAGTCCTTTTATTTCATTTCACCTGAAAAATATTAAATCATCGGCCAAATTTTTCGGGCGTCCTTGCACAAATTTGTTATAAATTGTTTTAATTCTGCTGTATTCCTTCTGAGAGAACTGCTGTAACTGAGTTTGTAGATCAACTTGTTCTGACATGCATATGCAGCTCTGCCCACTGAGGTCCTAAAGATAGAATTAGACGTTCCAAAACAATTACTTTGTTTTCTTTAAACCCCTTTTCTAACTAAACTGGCAGTGTGACTAGGGTAACTGTCCTAATGAAACTCTCTTGAGATGTTGCTTTAATATTTCCACATAATCTTCGTTATTTATTGTCTACTTCTGGCTTCCCTCTATTTGCCAGAAAAGGCAAGCTGTCTTAAAGTGGACCATGAAACATGTAAGCAAGCTGAGAATTAAATGTAAGAAGCTATAATGCTTCCATGGGTACACGCTCATTTTTATTAAATATGCTTGTATGCAGTTTTTGCCTGAATGACCGAACAATATAACTGAAACTTTTCTTGCATTCTTTGGGAACCAAGGGCAACGTTGACTTATTAATAGTCACACTGTGTTTTTGAAATGGAACACTGATATGTGATTGCTTTGTTTACTATTTTATTACCCTGATATTACATTTATCATGGTTTTGCCAACCAGTGTAGAACGCATGCATGCATGTACAGAAGGTAAAGATAAGTATGTAGCCTAGCTATAGACCTCTATACAGATCCATTGTGGCAGGCGTTTTGAACTGCTTAAACAATAAATTATCATAAACAAGGACTTTGATTGAGTAAGTATTTGAACTTCCTTTTTCATGAATCATGAAAACTGATTCTCTTTCTGAACATTTGTGATTTGCATAGATAATAGCTTATCCTGGTTAAATATTGTAAAAAGCTTGATGTCGGCTATCTGAAGTGTTCTCACTAAGCTGATTGTAAGCATCTCTAATGCTTTTAAATAATACTTTTTGTTCCGCAGTTTGTCATTTTTTTTCATGGAGCACAATGCATTGAATTCATGTAGCTAATTTCAATTCAGACCCCGTGAACGGCTGTTTAAAGGCTTCCATCACTGGAGCTCCGTTCCATCACGAAGTGAGAGGGCAGTTCGAATGCACTGAGGCCTCTGCCTGCCGGATAAATAGGGCTGCTCTGTAGTAGATAATGGCTGAGTCACATATTATATTTATCCAACTCAATAAAGCAGGAGCAGGCAGGCAGATTACTCTGCCCTGAGTCAAGGAGATAATGATATCTGGCTGCTAGCTGGCCCAGAACAGGCTCCAGACAGACCAACAGGCAGGAAGACTGACAGAAAGTGCTGCTAAAGGAGTTGTAGATGCTGTTGCCATGAGATTTTTGTGGCCTTCCAAAAGCCAGAGGCTGCTTATGTCAAACTTCTGCTGTGCCTCAAATGTCACCTTTCTTGTTACTTTCCACCAGCAGTATATCTTCCTTTTACTTTTGATGATTATGGCTTTCATTTGGGATATGGCTTATTCCCAAAGCTGCCCTGTGCAGAAAAAGTATTTAATTTTTGGCAAAAACAGATTTAGCTTTTTCCAGGTGGGCAACGGGGTCATACTAACAATTATTTGCTGTCCAAAATCTGTAATGATACATTTTTAAAATTAACCTTTTTAGGTCCTGAAATAGGAATAAGATATCCTCATAAAACACTAAACCCTACACTTTTTAATTAATGATGATAATGCCAAATGTTTTGGGTGAGAGGAGACCAAATGTGCAACAAGGTAACACAAACACCCCCTGAGCTACAAGGTCTGCAAAGACAACTCACTCAACCTCAAATAGAGAGGCACTTGAATCTCACTCTGTTTTACAATGTCCTCTGAACACTTCCCTTGGTCATAAAGCTCCCCATTTACCCAACTGCATCCCAGAGTCCATTCCAATTTCTACCTCTTTGAAAGTGACAAGTGATAAGGATGGATTATCGTGAGAGCCAAGAATTCCTCAGGATAATCCTTCACAAACAAAAGACTGGGACATGCAGGATTTTTTAAGGGAGACTCAAAGTGCTGGTTTGTTGGGCACAGCTGTTTGACTTCATAAATTTTCTTTATTCAAGGCTCAAGAGAGACGTGATTTGAGTCTGTGCGTATTTTCCACTCTCTGTATAAAGTCTTGTCTTTTTTCCCCCACTCTTCAGTGATTGCTATAAAAATGTCTGTGATTACTCAAGCTCTGATTGGGATTTTGCAGCTCTGTAAAACTGTCTTTGCAGAATAATGTAACAGAACAATTCGCTGAAATTAAACAAGCTGTTTTCACCATTTATTTTCCTTTTTATAACCCAACATTTAGGCTGATATATTGTTTGTAAAAGCAGTAAAATAAGACAATTAAAAATAGAGTTTATATATAACTACAGTAATAAAAGTAAAGTGTTAAAAAAGTAAGAAATAAAACTCTTACATTTTCACAAAAACATTTACCTTTATTATGTTTGTGGTTGGCTGTTGACATTTTTAGCCTTTGTGCTCATACTACACATGCAATTGATGCCCTTTCAGAATAATATTGGATTTAACACTTTACAAAAATATTTAATTAAAGTGGTGGCTGCTTTAATATACAACTAGGCTGCAGATTGTATCAACTTTTAGAGTACCATATGTTTTTTTTTTTAAATGGTAGGTTTCTTATCGTACAAACAACAAAGGGGAAAATTGATTTCTAAAAGGGGAAATCTACTTTAATAAACATTTGTTTATAAAATCGCTCACACATTCTTACCTGTGTCCTTATCAATTAATGTAACAATTCCTCTAGTTTTTCATAGAAAGCTTATACATCTAGCTAAAACAAACCCAAATCATGCTGCAAGTAGACAATACAACATAAATTATGTTTTTTATTTTATTTATATAGTGATGCAATAAGTTAGTGGTACATGTCTGTTTTTTAAGTCTTACTATAAAGAGTAAAAAACATTAACTGTTTTTCAAAATTAGTTGTAATTATTCACATTATGAGGTAAAGACACAATGATCAACGTTTTGTCACCAAATCATTCTCTTCAGGCAATAAAATATAGAAAATGCCTGGCAGTATTCCAAAAAATATTGTTGTACTTTTCCTAATATGGATGGTAATAATTGTTTATATAAAGAATAAAAAGTACGTGTTGTCATCTATGTGAGGTAGCTGTTACTTTAAGACTTTTAATCTTAAGATTTTAAAACATTTTTAAGAAGACCAACCTAAATTAATTCATTTTCGTTTGCATCCGTAGAACCAATCCAGACACATATATTTACATTACTATAACTATTCTGTCGTTCACAATTCAAACAGTTATTTATCACTTTCGATTAGCAAATAAAGCAGTTATTGCATCTAAGTGTGCTGCAACAAATGCGTTTTGTAATTTGTAGTGTGTGCATCCTTACCTTAAATATGACATACTGTATCTCAAAGACTGCCCAGATTTCCAAAGTAAGTAATGTTTTTAACACACAGTATTTAGCTTTAGATTACACAAACTAAAACATTTTTAATAATATTGAAATATATTTAATCTGGTCTGTAAACTAAATGATACAAGTTGTTTATCACAGCACAATGGCCTTTTAGAAGGTAAAGTGTGGATAGGGTAATTAAGTCAGTAAGAAAAGTACATTAAAAGCTTCATTGATACAGTAAAACAGCTGATATCACCCAGAAGAAACATTTTGATTCACCTCAGAATTCAGGTTGAAAATATTTTGTTTTTCCAGTAGCCGATTTCTCGTGATAGATCTTTGCATAAACCTGCTGCAAGCACATGACTGGAAAAATGATCTTTATTTATCACGATTCTTATCACTGTTGCAAAATTCAAAAAAAAAAATTTTTTTTCATGGGATTGAAACGGAAAAAGCATTTTAGCATGATCAGAAGGTGAGATGCAATTAAAAAGCAATATGTTCATATGGACAGAATTTAATTATTAAAGGGGTCATAGAATGATTATACAGGGTATTTGGTGCTGGTCCTTAAGGTCTCTGAATAGGGTGTGTAACATTGGTTGGGCCAAAAAAGGCATATTTGCTGTTTTGAGCCCTAATGCAAGCCTGGTTAAAAGCCCTAAAATGAAACCACAGGTTTGTCTTTCTTTTATGGTACGCTCATGAATATTAAGATGAGCTTTGTGCTGATTGGTTGGTTTACAACGAGCGAAGCTGCTGAGCAAAGACGTATCATAGCAACAAGCACTCACTCACTGAAACATCAATATTGTTGATATGGTAGGGTGACCAGACTTCCTCTTTTTCCCGGACATGTCCTACTTTCATACCTCCGGGGGAATTTCAATTGGTCGACTACAGTGCAAAATTTCCAAATTTATGTCAAATCGTGCTTCGTTTGAATTCGCCCATTTTATGGTGGAAGTTTAGAATTGTGAGATTTGCAGAGAAAGGAGCTGTCCATGGGGTTTGAACTTCTATGTACGTCCATTTCACCCACTGAACTATCGTTATTCATCTATGACAATGTAAACTTGCATTCAATGACCCCTTTAGAACTTACTCTGTGTACTACCTGTAGTGACAAGAAGAGCATCATAAACCTATTGAACAGTTCATCAATGGTGCATTTTGAGATTGATATTGTGAGCTTCAGAGATGCATCCACTTTTAAGAGTATGTGATTCCAGTCTACATTCTGTCTCTGTCAAAGGACTGGGATCCTTTTGAAATATTTCACTTTTTACATCCATTAAGGGTGTGTCATTTCAGCTTAACATCATCACCTTGTCAAACAGACCAGGGCAAGCTATTTTTTTTATCCGTGTTGCTTACCTACCTTTGTGATGAAGTTGCACATAAATGTATTTATGGTCTCTTCAAAGTAGATTCTGATATCTTTAAAATATATTTAAGAATCAAAAAGCAAACAAACTGTGGTTAGCAGTCTGTTCAGACTTGTTTTAATTAAGGCTTCTAACGGTATGTACTGTAATTAAATCATTTTGTGTCAAAAGATTGCTAATAAAGCCTAAGCAATAGATTTAAAAGGGTATTTCTTTTTTAAAACAGCTGCCAATACTAAATTTACATGAAATATTAATTAGATATGTGTTGAGGTTTATAGCTATCAAGGCATATATTGCACATTCTATGTGTTTTTGATTGAAAATTGAAATAGAAAATTAATGGTTTTCCTTCTTGGATAGTTAAATAGTGGACTGCAACCTCTCAGCCTAGTATTAAGATTTGTGAATTTCTAAACAGAGCTCTAATCTGCTCCTTTCTCCACTTCAAACCATTGGTTTACTTCTGTCGAGGGATTCTGTGACTAGTGCCTGAAGCTGCACTGACATGATTCTCCAGAGACTTTTCTACATGTTTTTTTTTCTTTTTCTTTTTCTTAATTGTTGTTACTAATTATTTACCTATACATAGCTCAGACCTTTCTGATTAAACAATAATTGCCAGCTTCATTCAGTGGAATTTGCCACATGCAACAATGCAGCTTTCATCAAGTGCCCAAGCTTATAAAGTTTTTTTTAAACCATAGAAATCCCCATCCTTGTAATGTTTACTGATTCTCCTGCCCTCTAAAACTTTTTCTTTAAGCTTAGTCTTTAAGAGCATTTTAAACAAATTTTAACATCCCATTTATTCAGAAAATGATTAGAGTTTAACACAGAGTCCCCCGACCTACAAGAGACAAATTAGCAAAGGCCTTATTTTTGGCTTTTGTGGACTTTTATCAACAACTTAATTTGATGACACTGCAACCTCTTAAAAGTGCCCACTGGGTTCTGGTGAGATATAATCATGTTAGTGTTAAAATGGTCAAGAGTGTGCGAAATGCTGACTAAAACTTTGGTTAAATGTATTCCTAAAAAACTAGTGTATTTTGATATATAAAATCCAACGTATTCATTGACTTGAACTTAGTAAGAAGTTGAAACCAAGAAAGGAAACGTTTTGTAGAAAATAAAGCTGGTAGAGAAACATCAACGTCTGCAAGTTTTGAGCATCTTTATTTAAAAAAAACCTTGCCTCTTTCTAGCTATTTGCTTGATGAGCTTTTCTCAAGTCTGCACTAAAATCAACACAGCCCCATTGGTTCTAAAATTACAGTAGCTATTTCCTACCATAATATCTAACTAGATTACGAGACAATTTTGCCCCCTAGAGGACCGATCTCTTGCTCTCTGAGAGTTTGTCAATGTCTTGAATTGTCCTTGCGTGTTAATTCAATAAAAAGTAAAAAAAAACATACTGTAAGGTTTTCTTATGTAAATTGCACAGAGTGTCACTAATTTTCTTCCGCTGTCCTCCATTTGCCTAACAGAGCCAGTATACAACCCGAGAGTCTCTTCGCCATGGAGTAATTTGTTCTCTGTGCCTTGTTCTTGCTCCTTTTCTATTCTGGCTTACGCTTAGTTCAGAGCAGATGGTTATTAGGTCTGAGCTTCCCCTCTCAAACCCATTTCCCCCTTCTTCAATGTTTGTGCTAAGTGGAGACCTTGAACACTATGACCAGTTCATCTGCTTCACTGCAGGCCCTCTAGACTCCTTTTAAAGGTGCTTTCATTTAATCATTTCTTTAAAAAGATTTTTTTTTCCAGGACCGTACGAGGTCACAGATCACATCAGAGCTGCTTTCCGACTCAGTGACCATTTAATCAAGCCAAGGTCCATTTCTCAGCTGCTCTTTTCAGACCACCTTTTCTTCCTGGGGCTCAGGGGTGAACTTTTTGGCCCCGGTCCTCAAAATCCTATTCCTACCTAGGCTTTGAGGGGACTGGGTAACTTACATCTATTCCGCGGGATTTAGAGCTTCACTGGGTGTTCTGTATGGGCCCATGGGCCACCTATAGAAATGGACTTTGACCCGAAAACTCAGTCCATTACCAAAATAGTTACTTTATGACTAAAGGGTGGAAGCAATGCAGAAGTAGTCTTTTAAAGGTTGTGCTTGCAAACATTTCTGACTTACATTTAACTTAAGATATGCCTATAGTAACAACAGACAATTGTTGAAAACAGTTTGATCCAGTGTGTTCTGGCTGTAAGAAGTTCTTTTGATATCAGATGCCTTCCAGTTCAAGTTTGAGCATTTTCTGTATTTCAATTCTCTTATGTGTGTATATACCACGCCAGGTTAAAACAGATTCCTCAAAGAACATAATGTAAAAATATTTGTCCCAATTTCATCCACAGCTTCAATTTGCTAGTATGTAGGCAGCAGAGCAAACATGGTTAATGTTATATACTGATTCTTTATTTAAATGCCTGTTGTTTGTGGTTAGATCATAGTACAGTATAGTTAGAAAAGGAAGAGGAAATATCCATGAGGAGGTTAAAAATTTGCGTTGCCTAGGAATAATTTTTCAGATTTAATATTTTATTGGGAAATCTAGATAATGGAGTTGTAAAGACAGAAAACTATTTAAATATTCTTAGTTTGTTAACATAATTAATATAGTGAACATTTTACAGCTGAATAACTTCCTTTCAGCATAATTACCGAATACCTTTTTTAAATTTTTCTAATGGCATGTTAAACTGTCTCCTGGCAGTCTAAGATAACTGCATTCTGTTAAAATCTACATAAATAGAGATCGGCTCAGTTCTTCAACCGGATGCATCTAATGTTTGATAAAAATCAATTATTGTAACTGTTTGCAACACTTTGATCACAGTGTTTTTTTCTCTTTTAAATAATGTTGAATATTCTTTGACTATAATAAAATTGTAATTTCTTTTTAATATAAAGTAAAATTTAATGAGTAATGTGATATATTGATACAAAACAGCATATGTTTCAGAAATATATGCATAATGAATTTTCTGTGTATTATTTGATTATTTGAATGACTCTAACTTGCAGCCCAGCCATTTTAATAAGTTTCTTTTCAAGCGATTACATACACATTACGTCTTTGTCACCATTGTGTTGTTAACTATTTTATGAGATAGAACAACTGACCAAACGGGCATAATTTTAAAAGGTCAGCAATTATTTGCAACTATTTTAAGGCTAAGAATATTTTAAGTCACTACAATTTTTGAAAAAAGACTGGGTGTGTCAATAAATTAATTTGTCAAGTATGATAGGTAAATACAGCGTGGATTTAAGTAATATTAATTATAATTCCGAGACAAAATCTGGGTGATAATTGACTTATCTTATTTGCCTATTTCAATCGTTATTCCAACTCTGAAAGTCATGTTTAATCAAATATGATAGAAATTCTTCTATCAGTGTAAAGTAAATGGGTGACTGAAGCTTTTTAATTAGCTCAATAAAGATTTGCTCTTTCACTCTTAAAGTGTTTTTGCTTTTAAAATATGCTGTGTGCTGTATATTATTTTGATCCGTTAGTCTGCCATGTGTGCTGATGTTGCTTTATTGATCTGTTTTGCTACCAATCAATGATGGGTGTGGTGTCTTTCATGCTTATCAGACCATAATCAGTCAGCTCTGGAAAAACTATTACATTTTGTTATGCATGGTGGTTCAGAGGTTTATTCTGACATTAATTTCATCACCACATTTGTAGACATTGGGAACATTTTTTTTTATTTTTTCTTTACAAGGGTTTAAAAGGTACAGTATATTTTCCTGAAAAAAAAAAAAAAAAAACAGACAATAGCACTATTCTTAACGATCAGATGACTCGAGGCAGCCCTTGTTCATACCCGTCATCCCTCAGCCTCCATCCTGTCAGTTGCTTGTTTTTTTCCCCCCATCTTTTCTATGTTCTTTTAAAGCAAATGCAGCTAAGTTGTCAATTTTTATTTTTTTTTCATCCACAGACAATCACAGACAAATCATTTCAGGCTGATAGAAAATGCCACAGCTGAGATTTTATGCTGTGCCATATTTTAATTGACGCTCTTGAAGAGAAATAAGCCTGTGTAGTTGTGTATATGAGTGCATCCATCCGCATACGTTGATGAGCTCAATAGAGAAGATTGCTTTTTCAAAGCATCTCAGTCACAAGGACATGGCCAAACCCCACTGCTCCTTTAACAACTGGAACCACTTTGTAATTACTCTTCCACATCTGCTTCAATTTTTTTCATCATCTCATGGTACATTTCAGTTTTGTATTAGTCCTTTTCTATCTTACTGTCAGTAGGGACTGCCATATCTTACATCCATTCTTCATTTCTTGTCAGACACCAATACAAAGTCAGTAGGTTGTTGGGAACATAAACTCCCTCCTGTTCTAGGTTTGTTGTCTCCAACAATATTTTCTGGGTTGCCTTAGTATTGCCCTGGATCTTCCTCATGCATTCCGGACAGCATTTAAACGTTAGCTACAAACTTTTAATCAGAACAATAACTTTTTTTTTATATTAATGCATCCATAGAACATTTAGAGTGCTGCATAATAAAAGTCAACAGTTTACTAAAAAAATTATTGTCTTTATCTATTAAATGGGTAAAAATGGTTATGACATCAGCATTGACGCAAAAGGATTCTGCACCAATAGGAACATTATGTTGAAGTTATTCGATTTGATTTCTCTGAGAAATGGCTGGTTTAAAAAATAAGCAAATGCTACAAACCAGGCATTGGCAATAAGAACCAGGCAATAAGAACACTACAAACCAGCATTGACCTCTCATCTACGACCACCAACACCTGCTGGAGCTACAGACACAAAATGCTTTAAATGCAGCCACTCTTGACCGGAGAGCTACAGACGGACGTAAACAAAACAACAGGGGGCTCACTTACGAGGCCAGGCCAAAGGAAGGCTGCGAGTATTAATAATATAATAAATAATAAATTAATAATATAATAAATAAGGCTGCGAGTAATAATAAATAAAAAAACAAGCTGAATGGTGGAAAAAACTGTAAATCAAATCAAAGTCTTATATTTTCATTTGATCACCACAATCCTAGCTAGTCCGTGATTGTACCTCTTGCGTTGTGGCGTGGAATAACATAGCGCAATACACTGCTACGGGACTATACACAGCCCTTAAGTTAAACCGAGAGTGGTCGTGGTACCGACTTAAGAAAGAAAAGGTGCTCACAAGCCTTGCTGAGGCAGATGCTTTTCTTCTGACTTTATATGTTAAATGTTTTGTTTTCATTAGCAAATGTTTAGCAAATCTGGCACCTGGCTGGCAGACAGTAGCCTACAGATGGAGAGTGCACTCTTACTGGCCAGGAGGAGTTAGCTTATGGCTATCACCTTTAATGCCTTGAACTTTACAGTTAGTGACATCTTGTAGCAGTTTATTTTTGGACTATGTCAATAACCTTTTTGTCAAAAACCATCTATTGCTTATGATACCTTTTTATCTTTCTCAACATGCTTCTTCCTCTTGTCTAAGATTGCCTCAACCATATTTTGCAACTTGTCATTTTTTTGATCCTTCACAGTTGTTTGTAATAACTTTTGTCAAAAATTATAGAAATATGAGTTTTTAATAAAGAAGTATTGAAATGGCTCATTTTAGGTTTTCTATATTTGTTCAAGCAATATTTAGATTTAGTTTCCACAACAGATTAACAGTAACGCCCTGATCTGCATAAGGAACAATGTATCCAAACCAAACAAATAAATAGGTAACATCCATCCATCCATCCTCTCCGGCTTATCCGGGGTCGGGTCGCGGGGGTAGGAGCTTCAGTAGGGAGGCCCAGACGTCCCTCTCCTAGGCCACTTGGGCCAGCTCCTCCAGGGGAATCCCAAGGCATTCACAGGCCAGCCAAGAAACATAGTCCCTCCAGCCTTCCTGGGTCTCCCCTTGGGCCTCCTCCCAGTGGGACGTGCCTGGAACACCTCACCGGGGAGACGTCCAGGAGGCATCCTAATCAGATGCCAGCCCAACTGGCTCCTCTTGATGTGGAGGAGCAGCGGCTCTACTCTGACTACTCCCCGGATGACTGAGCTCCTCACTCTATATCTAAGGGAGAATCCAGACACACTATGAAAAAAAAACTTATTTCAGCCGCTTGTATCCGGGATCTCGTTATTCCGGTCATGACCCTAAGCTCATGACCATGGATGAGGGTAGGAATGTAGATCGACTGATAAATCGAGAGCTTTGCTTTTTGGCTCAGCTCTCTCTTCACCACCACAGACCGGTACAGTGCAAGCTTCACAGCAGACGCCGCACCAATCCGCTTATCGATCTACTGCTCCATCGGACTCGTTTCCGGTGAGGGTTGGACTCCGCCAAGGTTGCCCTTTGTCACCCATTCTGTTCAAAACTTTTATGGACAAAACTTTTAGGCGCAGCCAAGGTGTTGAGGGGATCTGTTTCACTGGCCTTAGGCTTGCATCTCTGTTATTTGCAGATGATCTGGTTCTATTGGTTTCATCAGGGCGTGATCTACAGCTTTCACTGGAGTGGTTCGCAGCCAAGTGTAAAGCGGCTGGGATGAGGATCAGTGCCTCCAAATCCGAGACCATGGTCTTGAGCCAGAAAAGGGTAGAGTGCATTTAGATAACAGTCATATTGTAAAATTCCAGGCTTACACCCGACAACTAAAAACAGCTTCCTACATTAAAAGTTAACTTTAGCTATAAAGATTATGCTGAACATCAGCCAACAATTCTGCAAGCTTCTCATAATTTCTTTTTATTTAATTTTAATTCAGACATTTGAACTAGAGCCGCAATCGTATTACTGTGCTACTGTGAAACCATGTGCTTTTTGCTTCCAGTTATCATCTTATCATATATTTAAGTAATGCTGATGGTTCTGTAATGTCTTTTTTATGCAATCCTTTTACAATGTAGATTATTTAGTGTAAATCTAGTCAATAATTGATACAGATAATGCTGTTCTGTCTTTTGGACAAACTGCAGCCTGACAAGTGCATATGTTTCCCTCTTCTGCTTTGTAAGTGAGAACGCCTCTAAATCTGGCATTTTGGGAGATATTTGTTGCAAACAGATGATCAAACTGTGGCATCTGTTATTCTCAGCATCCATCCTGTATGTAGAATCTCAGCATTCTGTTTTTATCCCAGGGTCTTTGGGTGAAGGCTTTTTACTCGGTCTGAACGCCGACCTGTGACATCACTTCCTGGTGATACAGCACAGCTGTCAGTATTAAACCTCTGTCCTTCAACCTAAACCCTCTCCTAGTGATGTTGCTACTGTGAAAACAGATACATAAAGACACACACTCCTGCACAGCCTTTGACCCATGTTGTATTCAATGTTTTCAGCAAGCTTTCATATTAGTTAGAATGTGTAATATCGAAGTTGGCCTAATTAAAAACATACAAATGCTGGACCGAGAGAAGAGACTATGAATATGATCTGCATGTTGAGAAGGACTCTCATTAACCTTCCCACCTCCTCTCTCTTTACCAAGTCTCCTTCATCAACTTATCCTGGCCTGAAGTGATACATGTGCCTATGAAGTGTCAGGAGCGATAAAGATGCTGCCACTTCACTGTTTAAATTGGAACCTTTGCTGTTGATGTGTGAACAGCTGCAGGATGGAGAAGGGCAGATCAATCATCATTACATTCCATAGACAGCGTAAGCTTAAATAGCAAGGGATACTGGGATAGAAAACCCCAGAAGCTAGGGTTTGTTTATGATTTTATTTTTACAATTGTACATCTGTGTATTAATAAGTGCTGGTAAAATTACTAAGAGCGCATGTGTAGGAGTAGGGAGATGATGAACAAAGTGACTGGCGGGTTTTTTATAGATGCAGTGTTGGGTTCATACAGTCACACTAGTTAACACCTGCTGACTTGTATAGTTACACTCACTCAGATAACCATATCTAAATTCTTTAGTCTCACTGCATAAACAAATCCATTATTCATTTCAAAGTAACTCATTTTTTGCCCCGTGGCTCCTGGTAGGGGTTTGATCCAGGACCAAGGGGGAGTGTTTTTTTTATTAATGCAGATTCTACAATGAAACAATATATTGTCTCTGATGCAGATATTAGACATGTGTTGATGCTTAACATTGGTTATGGCAAGATTTAGTCTAACTCAATATTACCCTTTTCACACAGTGTTACAATTCATTTCTTAAAGGACAGATCTGCTATGCTTTCCTTGCTTTGTTTACTCTATTAATGCGTTTGAAAATAGAGTTGCTGGTAATGTATTTTTTTTCTTTGTTTTACATTTTAGATATAAATGGATTTACAATTACTTTATTATCCTCTCAAAACCCACCTGATCGCAGGCAACCGTCTTTACATCTAATAACTCAGAATGCTTGAAAATTACAACGATAACATTTTTACCTGTTAGACATCATTGGAAAGCTTAGATTCTTCACAATTCAACGATGATCATTTTCTGGATACAGCAAGCACCAAAGCACAATTAACACAGATATAGCAGCATGTCAAAATGCAAACATTAGAAAGCAGCCACAACAACATATATTTGAAGGCATGTTTTATAAATCGTCTTCAATTGTTTATACTCCATTCATCCATAAGGGTCCACAGATTAAAAGTAATCCAGAATATTCATAATATTACAGCTGGGTTATTACAGCTGAGACTGGATCAGTGCACACAGTTCGAAGCAAATTACTAACAACAATTAGAAATTTTTGAAGTTTGGACACTGATTTTGTTTTATTCCAATGTCTAAGGCCAAAACAAAAAAAAGAATACAGCTCTGAAAAGGCACTGGGGCTTATTTTAGCTTGAAAAGCAGCAGTTTCACTTTTTTTTTTCTTCTTTTTTTAGATTTGTATATTTTTTTATGTTTATAAATGATACATTTTGTTATATACACTGATTCTAAAAAAAAACGTGAAAAAATGTTTGCTTCATAAATGTTTTATGGCCATTAAAATGCTTCAGTGTTATGGGTCAAATAGTTGAGTAAAAGCATTTGGTACAATTTGGCACAATTTAGCACATTTAGAAAGGTTTGGAGATGCTGGTGACACCAAAGGTTCAAATTCCTACAGCTCTGGAACTGTTGTAGCTAGAGGTCCGACTTTTTCTGCATTTGTGTTTGTCATGATGTAGAAATGGGTAATAAAACAAGACATGCCTATTCTCAAGCATGTCTTTATCACTGCTGTTCAAGAAATACCTATTATTTTCGATAATTAAAAAGAAAACAACTTTGAGTCATGTTTCAACTGATGCAGCTTAGGCTGTGTTTTACTCACTCTATGGGTATGGGTGAGTAGAATAGGTGAGGATAACTTCAAATTTTTTGGGTGTTTGTGGGTGTGGATGATATATACCATACTATTCGCGCAGGGAGAGACCCAATTGATAAACGCAAATCTTTAGAGTACTTAAGCTCTTATCAAGGTTCTTTAAGTAATAAGGTTTTATGAGCTTACATTTTGTTTCTGTTTAAGTTTTATTTGTTTTGAGGTTCACATGTTTGCTTTGTTTTGTTCTGTGTAGTCTAAGTTTAGTTTTTCTATTCTTAGTTTTGCTTTTCTCGATTATCTCTTTTCTTCAACATTTTTGGTATTAATTATTTCTTGGCCTAGTTTAGTTATAGTTATTCTTTCTCTTATCTTTAGGTTAGGTTTTCCATGGCTTCAGTTATCTTGAGTCCCTTCTCTTATCCTATAGTTTTTCATTTGGTCATTCCCTATTTTGTAGTCATTAGGTTTATCCCCCTTTATCATTATTTAAGTTCTTTTCTAGTTACTTTTAGATTCTGTTGTTTCTCCCTGGTTATTTTTTGTTGCCACCTTGTGTCAATTCCTTCCTCTTAGCTACTTCCAAGTACTTCAGTCTACACCTGCTCCCAAACAGCTAATTAGTCCTCCCATTGTTTCCGTCCCCATGACTATGTTTTCCAAGTTTGAAGACACTTCCTAAAGAAAACAAACCCAGACCTAAGATGAGCAGAGTGGTGTATGCAGTTCAATGCAGTGAGGAATGATCTGATATAATAGTTTGTTTGTTTTTTCAGATCTATATGATTTTGTTTTAATCTACTGTAAATCCAGTCTGTAAAAAGAACATTTCCAATGTATCAAAGGCCTTTTTATTTATTTATTTTTTACCCTTTTTCACATGAGTGATACAAACCTTTTCAGAAACAGTTCAGACAAAATTCCCTCAGGCTTTCCTTGATATGTGACCAAAAAGTAAAGAATGAACTAAATGTCAATGGTTATGTTTATACATTGACAGGAAAAAAACGAGACCATCAAGGATGATAAATGACCTCAGCAGATGCACTCAACATACAATTAGACAGGCAAGCATGGGCACAAATATTCACAAGTATAACTTTTCTTAGTATATGCATTTATAGCTGAAGCCATGTCATCTAACACAAAAATGTAATAGGTTGAGACATAGTTCTGCTCTGCATGATATTAAACGGCAATATAAATACCATTTACATGTCATTTATGCTTATTAAATTTTCTGAGGAGTTGTGTCAGCATTGTGTGCATATTAAATCCCATATCTATTCTGCTCACCAGCATGATTCCTCTAAAGGATTTGCAAATGAATGCAAATATGGGCTACCTTCTGAGACAAGGTTTGAAAGGTAGTGGTTATAAGAAATGGTTATAAGGCTTGAAGATATCATTATTTTTGCAGAAATGTCGTGTTTAGTTTGTGTCTTTAAAGTTTCATTGAAAATATTTATGAGGCCTTTGTGAGTTGGGTTTTGTTTTTTCCTCTATACATTTGCAAATTTTATATCTGTGGATGAGGTGATTCCCCTGATAGCTAGCTAGATTATGAATCATATCATTTGTCACTATATGTGTACATGGTAGCTGTCTTTATTTGTTTTGTTGTGGTCAAGTCCTAAATGTTCCTATTTACACCTAAAGCTGTGTGAAATTGAATAGAATGAAATTAAATGGAATAGAATAGGATGGAGTAGAATAGAATACAATACGTTACAATACAATACAATACAAATATCATCTATTGTTCCACAGTAGGGGAATTCGGGTTAACCATTTGCAAACAGACAGGGAAGTAGAGGCATGACTGTACACAGAAAGATACAAAATAAAAGTAAAACAAAATGTTAACCTTAAATTTACAAGAAAATAAAAATATCTTTGCAAAGGCAGCAGGGGTAATGAAAATTATAAATACCTTCAGGTAGGAAGGATCTGTGATAATGTACCTAAGTGCAACTATGATGCAACAGTCACTGAAGGAGCTCTCAGCTCTGCAACAGCTTCATGCATTGCATTGGAGATATTGTCTAAACGTAATTTTGCTTTTTTTCCCAGTCCTGTTATCCTCCTACACTGGGATAAGGGGACATTCTACAAAAAGCTTCAACGAGCGTATCCATCTGTTGTTTATAAGCTGCTGCCCCAACAAACTACTCAATAAAAAAAGGCTGATGTCACCATTATATAGAAAAATCTGTCAGTGCACCCTCTGCACTCCAGAACTCTGTTCTGACCCTTACTGTAAAGATCATTTGTGTTATTCCTCCTGTCCCAGTTATTGTTCCAGTAATCACTCAGGTACTTAGAACCTTGGTACTTGTAAGAGTCCACTATATTGTTCATCCTATTTGGGTCGTTGCTTTTATAGAAACAAAAATAAAGCTGCAGATTCTTTGGTACACCTTTATCAGATTTGCATATCTAGACTTCATTTTTTTTTAAATAACTGCAGCTCTTTGATCTCCAATGTGTGGCATATGTAAAGATCATTTTAAGAATAGCAATATATTTTTTAGTTTGATGTAGTTTCAAACTGACTGACTTTTGAACACACTAAAATGCTTTAAGCCTAAATCTTCTTTATCTTGGTCTATGGATGTGGTCATTTGTCTGCTAGAGGGTTAACATCCACCCCAGTCTCATGTTTTGTAGCTTTCTAGAGGTTTTCAACCTGGATGCCTTGTATTTAACCGTATCCGTCGGTTAGGATTAAATTTATTGATTATGTGTGAGTCTGTTAAACCCTAATAATACCTGCCTGTTGCATGTCAGAACTAATGTTTTCCCAAGTTGTTTATCTAAAGACAGTTCCTCTGCCAGAATAAAAAGCCATCTTTATTATGTTTATGGAAAAGATGTGGGAATGGAATGAGAGCAGTGTCCTTGATCTTCCTGGCTGAGCATTTCTCAGGAAAGAATAGGGGAGAAAAAGCCTAATGGTGTAAACACAGAGCTTTCCTTTACACGTCTTAGCTATCAGTGACAAGCAGATTACACCTCCTTACTGAAAAAAGTTATCACCACAGCATGATGTCACCACTGCTATGTTCATTCTGGGAAATGTAAGTTCAGGTTCAGCCATATTTTCTTTCCACACAAAGCAGTTGAATGTAAATTCTGGTCTGATTTTATTAGATTGCATATTTTTCCGTATCCATATCACGTGCTGGAAAGTTTATATAGAATTGCTTATTGCTCTCTTTCATCAATCACTTATTTTCTTGCCACTTTCCCACATAGACTGCAAAACCAAAGGTTTGCCTGTTAAAAAAAAAAATCTTCTTACATGAACTTTAAATCTTTGCACTTTTGGTGTTGTGAATGTCCAGGTTAGTGGATGTGCATGTATTTTCCTTTGCAGTTTCCTCATGTTGTTATTTTTTGTTCTCTAATGTTTTTTTGATAAACCCAGAAGCTTTTAGTACAGCAGTCTCTTTTCCAACCCATCAAAAAATTGGTAAAGCCCCTTGTGTATCAGATACTGATGTGATGGGGTACCTCTCTCTACATTTATTGATGTATTTGTTGCATAACAGGATTGTAGTAGGAACTTGCAAATATCTTTTACATGAACCACAAACTGAACACTAATACTAAACCCATCCCTTACCCTACTCCTTAACTCATACCTAAGCAAACACCATTACACATGCTACAATAGTATACTCCTACCAACAGTAGACTATATTTATTTAGCACAGGTCACGTGACTTAATGTAATGTCAGTATATGAAATGAGGGGTACACCTGTTGTGTCAGTATCTGATACACAGGGCGATTCACCAAGCGTCAATATTTGACATATTACATGGAATGATATGATAAAATTTCTAAAAGGTTGACTCTGTTTAGCGAGATGCAACCTCTTGAAGGCAAGCAGTTATCCAAGCAATACAGAGTGACCTCTTTATTCATTGGATTCCAAATTTTGAAAACTATGTATCATGGTAGGTTTACTTTGATTACATGCTAGTCTCTGTTGGTCACATACAGCCCAAGTAAGTTACAATGTGGTTTTTGATTTTAGGACAATATACCTATGCAAGGCTTTTTTTCCCAATGTTTCTATGGTCATGGTTTGTTGCCATTTTAAAACAATATACCATATAACTTTCCTATAAAAATTGAGTTATGGCTTGACTTTCAGTAGGATATTGCTTTTTCATGGACTGGACGTTGTTCACTATATGACTTGTAGACGTTTATGCCAAAGTGTTGATCAAAGATCATTTTTCATTTAGCTATAAACAGCAAGAAATTTATGTTGAACTTTATTATAGCCTTGCAAATACAGTCTTTTCTAGCTAGAATTGTAATGAATTCATTTAATTGCATTAACATAAAGTCTTTGAATGATCATAGTGTGATAGTAGTGATAATAAAGCAATTACTATTTTGAGACAGCAATTAGCCTGGCACCTTTCTCCAATGCTATAATTACCAATGGCAAGAGGGGTGTGGATGGATGTATTTGTTGGGAGTCTTTGAAGGAGCTAGAAGCAATAGAGAAGATGAAGATGGGAAGGATAGGCTGTCAAAGACCAGGCATATCATCCCAAACATGCTATTCCCTTCTGACACTTCCACAATAACCTTAGAGAGGAGCAATTGCTTTTCTCTGTCCACACAGAAATTTCAATGTTGTTTTGCACACATCTCTCTATTATAAGTGTTTTTTTTCTGTTATTTTTTTTTTTAACTGAGCGGATGTTGTAAATTAGGGAGTGAGAAGGAAGATGTGAGGCGGGCATGGAAGGAGCGGTGGGGGGATGGTGAGAAAGAGAGATTGGTTTTCATGCCTGGTAGTCACCGAGCCTGTAAATCTCCCAGGAGCGTAGTGGAAGACAGCAGAAGGTTGATAGTCATCCATCACTCCTGACAACCCCGGCACTCTGGAAGGGCCTGACAGCACAGCCCTGCCTGAGAGAGAGTTGGAGGCTGCATTGCAAAGGGAAAAAACAGACGAAGAAAGATAAATACAATGAGATGCCAACTATATAATGAGCAAATTAACTTTTCCATGTTTAAAGTGGGCACTGAATTAGGCAAGGAAGGCAAGAAGATAAATGGGAGGAGAGAATTGAAGTTGGGAGAGGCAAAGGTGCAGCTGTTGGTTTTAATAGCTGCTCTGCTCCACCTGCATTGAGTGCCTATGAAGGACGTTATAGTGGTAAGGAATTTAAGCTGGACGGGCAATAACAAGCTAATAAATTCTTAATGTAAAGCTTATAGTGGTGTGGTGTGCTGATCGATTGGCTACCGATCATAATTGATAGATTTTCAAGATGATCACCGATCACCATCTTGTGTTACTTATCACAGAAACCAATCACCTGTATGTCTTACTTCACAACCTGTAGAAACTCCATCTGCAGGGTATCTCGCTCTTTCCTTCACACAGCGCAAGCTTGGCAGCAATTCTTAGCACTGTCATGTGGAACTTTTGTGCTATGAGAATAATGTGAAGTTTGAGTCTAGCAATGGAAAAATTCTTCTGAGGTGAAGTACGTCAAAATGCATTAATACAAAGGATACAAAGGAACATTAAAGAACAAGAACTTGATGGAGTATGACTAGTTATTTCGGCAGATCACATAGCCAGTTGTAGCATTTAAGACTAAATAAAAAAATTAACAGCCAGTCCGTCGGATCGGTTGTTATCAGCCCTCACAGTGATCGGTATCGGGAGTGGCGGCACAAATCCTGATCTGAATATCCCCAAAATCTTAGTTGTTTTGTTGTTGTTTTTTTCACTTAATAAAAAAATTCAAACCCAAAACTCAAATTTGTCAAACCTTTTAGCTCAACTGTGGAGATTAAATAAACAAAACCAACAAAAACTATTTGAAGCTGTGTCATTTCTCCAGACAAAACTGCTTTGCTTTTAGTGACAAGAAATCTCAAAATTATCTCACCCCTTCACGAGAAGCCTCTTTAATACTTTGTAGAGCACCCTTAGTTGTTACGACCTATTAAAGATGTGATTCATAGCCAGACATAAACCTCTAGAAGGGCTGCTGAGGAATCTTAGCTCACGTCTTGCGGGCTAAAGCCTCTAGTTCATTAATATTCCATGGCTCGTGCTGCAACTATGATTTTCAAATACAACTACAGATTTTCAATAGGGTTCAAGTGTGTGATGGCCGCTCTATTATCTTTTAGGCCTTCTTCTGAATCACAGTCTGTGAACTTTAGAATATGCTTTGAATCTGTGTCCTGCTTGAAGGTTCAGTGAACCCCAAGCTCCATTTTCCTTACTGACATGAGACGTTCTCCCAATATTTCTTGATCCTTCATTTAGTCAGTCTTCCCCTCAGTATGCTACAGGTGTCCTGTTCCAGATGAGGCAGTCCAGTCCTGGAGTATCAATTACTTTATTGAAAGAATATTGCTCTAATATATCTTATTGTAGCTCCCCAAATATAGCAGTTATCAATTTATCTGAAAGTTCCTACTTTGTTCTACTTTGATTTTTAGCTCTTTAAAGAGAATCCCAAAGCTATTTTGTTCATTTGTTTAGTTATGAGTCTCCTCAGCCTCTCTGCCTTTGCATTTGGGTCCTCAAACCTCAACTGAACCCTGACACTTTGTAAAAAGGGAAAAGCCATCACTAAACATAGTATTGCAGTTTTAGCCTTAGATGCGAGCAGATAGAAGTGACAGAAGACTCCTGGATATGTGTTAAAACATCTTTGGAAAAACTGGGCCAAGTTCCCATAGCCTCTGACTTAAGCCTGTTTTAAGGTTTTGTTTAAATAATACCAATTAAGAACATATGCAATCTCAAAATGCTATTTTGAGAAAGCATTCCCCTCATGATGTCATAAAGGGAAATAAGCTGTCCAGAGCGGTCTGTAGCAGCCCATCGGTCAAACTACAGCCTTCATTTAATGTATTACTCCATGCTTCTACCTGCTACCTTTATGAAATCCACTGGTTGTCATGGTAGCAGTTTGTGGGGGTGCAGCCATTGGGCGGAGGGGGTGCGGAAAGGCAAAATGCTGGTCCAGAGGAGGGCTGAATTTGGTGGTTTTGGTATATGTGTCTGCCTAATTTGAGAGGAATTTTCCTGCACAAATGAAAACAACATGCTCTAGGGGCCTCATTGTTAATGTTTTTTTTATTTTCAAATGTAATATATTTAGTATAGGACCTTTTTAATAACTTCTGCTGCTGACCAGCAGTTCCTTCACTACCTGTGTAAATGAGGGGTTCAAGAATATCTTTATGATAGATGCTCCCTTCAGAAGGTACCTACAGTACCTTAACTGGACTGTGCTGGCACTGTAAACGAATGCCCACTTACTCCGACCAAGGAGGGGGTAAGGTGAGGCAGAGCACGATTCCGAATCAAAGATAATACTTCATAACACACTTGCCTTAAAGTGACTTTGAATGTAATAAGAAAGCATGATATAGGACCATTAATAATTTTTTGATGCAACTGTTGCTCTGATTCTTATTTACATAAAGTGAAACAGAGATTACACCAGAGCCATTTGCAACTGACCCCTTTAAGTCTGTGGGTTTTATGTTTTGTTCTGCAAGCCTCAATTTGTTATTATTCAGTAGCCACATGGGAGAGATTTTGAAGCTGATCTTCCACTGTTGCATCTCTGAGGTTGTACTGAAAAGTAGTGCTGAACAATAATATTTTAAAAGTATATTTCCAAAATATTTACTTTGACAAAAAAATGTGCAAGATAATGCATTCCCCTCATTTTTAAATCAGCAATATACATAGCCAGAAATCTAATTATTTTGTTATATGATTACTTGTTTATCCCTTTTAGATTTCCAGTTGGTAGAAACGGCATATACTTCGGCCGAGAAAGAAAATGCTATGAATATACATTTATATGTATATAATCATTAGGTGTTTTATCTGATGTTAATAAAAAGGAAACTTAGGCTGAAAATTGTCTGGATAAGTAGAAAATACAGTAAATACTCTAAAATTATTGACATATATTGTTGTTAATTAACAACAGTTTCCTGCTTTTATTTAGTAAGACTTTTCCTCCTTGTGGAAGTAATGTTTACTCTTCGATTTACTATGAGCTATTTATGTGGTGTAATATTTTATTAAACATGTCTGATTATTGACTGTGATAGTTTCTATATATTGAATAAATAAATGTGCATCTGTGTCTGTGTGTGACATTTGTCGGTGTCTGGGGGTTATTGGCCTCACTTTGTAAAGAGGAGCCCTAATTAAAGAAGTTCCAGTTGACCATTGTGTTAAAAGGGAAGGGAGAGACTGCCTTTCAACTTGCTGTCCAATGCAGAAACTTCGTCCTCTTCTCAAATAAAAGATTCTGATACAGAAAGCCATGAATGCCTGATTCAAACAAAGAGTCTTTAAAAGAGAGTCACCATGCTATCTGACATCCCCTGGACCAGCACTGCTTTGAATAAATCTTTTTCACTGAAGGAAGGGAAAAGGAAATTAAAAGCTGACATTTAAAAGGCTGCTGCAAGGGCTCAAGGCCTCTAGGATCAATACCAAGGTATCTCACAAGTTTCCCTGCATATTAGCCCTTGTTTCCACAGGGTACCACAGACCAGATAAAATCAAAAAAAAAAAAAAAAGAAACAGTTTTTGGAATAAAACTGTTGTTTTGTAAGTTTCAGTCTGTGCGAGTGCTGAATGAGTTGGTAGAAGTGGCACTGTGTTTCTGTGCTTGTGTTTTTAAAGACTCTCTTTTTTGTATCAGCAACTACTGTAGAGTTGACATTGTTCATTGAAGATTACAAATCTTATCAACAGTATCATGCTGGAGAAAATCTGAATATTTGGAAACCAGTCAAATCAAGAGAGAACAGGAATAGTAAGGTGTGGGATTCTCTGTAGATAAAAGGAGGGGTTACTTAAAGCTCCATCATGTTGATTTGTAAAGGCCTGTGCACTCAATTTAAGAACTCTTCAGACATATTTAAATAGATTCCAGTCCAGACTCTGGCTTGGCCACTTGAGAACATGTACAGAGTGCTTCTGAAGCCACTCCTTTGAGATCTTGACTGGAGTGCTTTGGTTTGCCTCAGTCTGCGGACAAGAGTGCTCTGAAGGTGTTTATCCAGTATTTGTCCTCATAGCACAATGCTACCATCACTTCAGAGTTGGTATTGGCCTGGTGATAAGTGTTGCCCATACAATATGTTGCACAATAACTTTATATTAATGGCAACCCAAGTGGCAACCCAAGTGGAGGTGGCAAATATGTTATTCAATCAACTAACTTCAGGACTGTCACATATTTTGTGAACACACACCCACCTGGCTTTCTGTTAAAACAACAAATGAAAGAAACAAGCTGAAATCATGGTCAGACAGTTAACACTACACACATATGCAATACATTAACAACATACTTTCAAAATATAAGAATTTATTAGCAGACATTGTTGAATTCCAAGTCACATATACACTCACTGGTCACTTTATTAGATACACCTTTCCAATTGCTTGTTAAGGCAAATTTTTATCAGCAAATTACATGACTGTAACTCAAACTGAGCATTAGAATGGCCAAAAAAGTTGATTTAAGAGTATTTTCGAAACTGCTATTTTTCACGCAAAACCATCTCTGGGGTTTACAGAGAATGGTACAAAAAAGAAAAAATATCCAGTAAGCTGCAGTTCTATGGGTACAAATGCCTTATCGATGCCAGACGTCAGAGAAGAATGGATAGATTGCTTTGAGCTGATAGAAAAGCAACAGTAACTCAAATAACCACTTGTTATAGCTATACTATAGGATGCAGAGAACCATCTATGAATGCACAACGCATAGAACCTTAAGGCAGATGGGCTACAGCAACACAAGTCCACACCGGGTTGCACTCCTGTTTGCTAACAACTGGAAAATGAAGCCACAGTTTGCACAGGCTCAACAAGATTGTACGGTAGAAGATTGGAAAAATAGACTTAGACAGACTTTATTTGTCATTTTGAACACACAAGTGTATACAAGAAAAAAATTTTGTTCAGTGCAACTTTCAAGACATTTTCATTTTTTAAAGTGCAGCCTTGATAAAGGTAAGCAGCTGTGATAATTTAAACTTACGACTTTATAGTTATTGTTCCAACATTCAGAGTTTTTTTTTTTTTATAACGCCATTTTATATAACATTCAGCAGTCTAATGGCAGTGGGGAAGAAACTGTTATGGAATCTGCTGGACCTGCATTGTATGCTTCGAAGTCTCTTCCCAGAGGGCAGCAGGGAGAACAGTCCATGTTGGGGGTGGGAGGGGTCATTTATAATGTTACATGCAGCGCTGGGATGACATGTCTTTAATGGAGGGAAGAGGAGCCCCAATGATCTTCTCTGCTGTTCTTACCACTCTTCTCACCTTCTTCCAGTCTGACGCGCTGCAGCCTCCACACCACACAGTGAGACAGCTGGTCAGAACGCTGTCTTTGGTGCTTCTGTAGAAGGTGGTAAGGCTGGGTGGGGGCAGGTGGGCTCTCCTCATCCTCCACAAGAAGTACAGGCGCATTTGTGCCCTTTTGTTCAGTGAGGTGGTGTTTCCAGTCCAGTTGAGGATGTCTGTGATGTGCACCCCCAGTGATTTGGTGCTGCTGACCACCTCTACAGCTTAGCTGTCAATGGCGAGTGGAGCGTGGTTAGGCCAGTTCTTCCTGAAGTCAATGATGATCTCCTTTGTCTTCTCCATGTTCAGGATCAGGCTGTTATCTCTGCACCAGCCCACCAGCTGCTCCACCTCCTCTCTGTAGTACTGGTCATTGTCGTCTCTAAACACGGCCCACCACCGTGGTGTCGTTAGCAAACTTCACAATGTGATTGGTGTTGAACCTGGGAACGCAGTCATGTGTCATCATGGTGAACAGCAGGGGGCTCAGGACACAGCACTGAGGGGAGCCTGTGCTTAGGGTGATGACATCAGAGGTGTTCTCTCCAAGCCAGACTGACTGAGGTCTGTCTGTGAGGAAGTCTAGCAGCCAATTGCAGAGGGGTGTATTGAATCCCATCTGTTCCAGTTTGCCGATCAGATGCTGTGGGATGATGGTGTTGAAAGTTGAGTGTAGGTGTTCTTCTCCAGGTGTGCCAGGCTCAGGTGGAGAGTAGCAGAGATGGCGTCCTCAGTGGAGCGGATCCTTTGGTAGGCGAACTGGAACTGGTTGAATGTATGCAACAGACTGGAGATTATGTATTCTTTAACCAGCCTTTTGAAGCACTTCATCATGATTGGAGTCTGTGCGACAGGCCGGTAATCATTGAGTGAGGTCTTTGGGACCGGAATGATGGTGGCAGACTTGAAGCATTGTGGCACTACGGATCAGTCCAGCAAGGTGTTAAAGATGTCTGTGAAGACACCAGCCAGCTGATCTGCACACTCCTTGTACACCCACCCAGGTATGTTATCAGGCCCTGGGGCCTTCCTTGGGTTGACTCTCCTCAGACTGTTGCTCACTTCAGCTACTTCCAGGTTTGGTTCTGCGAAGTGATATAGATGCTGTTCTCAGTGCATCTATATCACCAGGCTTGAAAGCTGAGTTCCATGCT
>NW_015150653.1:279464-317853 GCF_000732505.1 Cyprinodon variegatus
CATATTTATAAATTTAATAAGTTGTCAAATGTTGCTGCAGCCTTAAAGATGTTCCAATCAGAGCATTCAAAACAGTCTTGGAGTTTCTCCATGGCACCCTCAGACCCCACTTGGACCTCTTTAACTGTCGGTTTAGCCCTGATCAGCTGGGGCTTATATGCAGGGATAAGCATGACCGAATGATGATCTGAGGACCCAAGGTGGGAGCGGGGGGCTGCTCTGAATGTTGGGAATATTTTCTTTGCATACTTTTGGTCCCTTTATACCAACTGAGCATTGTGTCAACTAGGGCTGCAACTAACAATATTTTTGTTAATCGGTAAATCTGCAAACTCTTTTAATTATAATCGGGTATCAAAATGTTTCTTGAAGAAGATTTTTTACAGAATCAAACCAGGTCGAACTGAAACTCATCTACTTATGGAGTTTTGGATAGCGCATATTAACATTAAGTAAAACATTACACAGGCTGCACAGTAGTTGGGATGTGTTATTGCACAATGAGAGAGAAGATGCACATGAGTGACAATAGGTAATGTTTTGCAAAAGATGTCCAAAGAAGGGGGTGCTGACTCTTGTCCCTCTTCCTATCACCTCCTCCTTCCCCCAAGTAAGAAGTTGTACAGCTTGTTAGCTTGGGAAACAAAGGAGTTCAGCAGTCTTTTGATCCTGCATTTGAGGAGGAGCAAGCTCCCACTGCTAGCGTGCATTCTTCATAATGTCCAGCAGTTTGTTAAGTGTCCTTGTCTCTACCACGGTCTCCAGTCTAGCTTCTTGCCAATCACAGAGGCTCACCAATTTTTCCAGTCTGGAGGTGTCTTTCATGGATGTGCTCCTCCCCCAGCACACCTCGGTGTAGAAAAGGACAATAGCAACCACAGACTGGTAAAACATCTCCTATAGCTTATTACAGATGCTCAACAACCTCAGTCTCCTCAAAATTATAATGTACAATCCAACTCAGACCGTTTGTCTTTAACAGGACAATGATTTCACTGAACTCAAATGGCCTCCACAGTCACCCTTAAAAACGCCCAGAGAGCTTTGGGATGTGCACAGCAGACAAACCGGCAGCATCAACGTGATGCCTTCATACCAATATGCACCAAACTTTTTGATACCCACAGCACCTTTTTGATTCTATGCCATAAAGAATTAAGGTAGTTCCGAAGCAAAAGGGGTTCCGGCTTTGTAACTGCAAGGCATACCTTATAAAGTGGCCACTTATTTTATTTCAGCTAAAAAGTATTGAATAAACTTGTAAAACTCATCTCATCTAAGCTACTATGTGAACAAAGAAAAAGGGAAAAAAAATGTTATAATAAAACATTTCGGCACACATTTTATGTTTGAGAACAGAAGTTTATCTTTAAGGGTTTGGAAAGAGCTTATGTCGACTTTTAACATCATTAAAGCGATTGGAATGTGTTTATCACAATACAAAATGCAAATTCACGGAGGTAAACAAAACCAAATGGAAAATATTTTTGGTTAAATAAAATGATTTGCATACAGGTAAAGCCTATCTTGCTATTTTAGGCCTGGCTAATGAAACAATAGAGCAGGTGGCTATTAGACTTGTTTAAAATGACTCATTTGGTGATATTTTGGGATCAAATCACATTGTAATATCAGGAAAAAAAATAACGTTCATGTTTTGTTAAAGTTTAAACCCTTATGGTTAGGGTTGCCAACTCCCTGAAAAAAAGGGACAACCTTTGTGTGTGAATTTTTTTTTTTTAAGTATTTGACTTAAATCTGCATTAAATTAGATGCATATTTGTGAGTGACATAAACACATGGAAAACGAATTATTATCTAGCAATTCACTTTAATACAAAATAACAAACTTTGCTGAATTAAATGAGTATCTTAAACATAAACCTGTCCTGCTTAAATTCAAACTGTAAAAATGAATATAAAGTAATAAATAAATGTTGTGCATTTTTGGTGCAACAGCAAAGTTCTGCTAACTTGTATCTTGTAACATATTTATGTCTTAAATGCAATGACTATAGGCTGCAGTTGTAAAACAGAAAAAAAAATAAGCTCAATGCTACATAATGTGGTAATAGCCTACTTTTCCCACTTGTATTTCCTCTGAACTCTTGCAGCACTGAGGAGTTGTTTGTCTTTGAGTGCTGCAGAGTAAAACTCTGAGCAAGACAGTTCATAATTGAGGCTGACAATGAGCTCAGCTTTAATTAATTCAGTGGAACATTTGTTCCACACATCAGTCCATTTGTTCTTCATTAAGGAAAAAAATCCTCTCCACAAAACCAGTGGAAGATGGGATGCTGAGGACAAAGGACACAGAAGCTTGGAAGGTCAGCTGCCTGAGGAAGCTCCATCCACCTCTCTGCTGTCCCTTTAGACTGCCAGCATTCCTTTTCCTGCAGTGTTAGCATTTAAATTACTCCGTTCGTCCCCCATACTGTTCTGTTGTCTCCCGCTTTCTTCTCAGTGAGGAACACTTGGCTCGACCAATGGGATGAGGGTGTTCTGGATTGTTACATATACGTATGTTGTTAGATCATTGGTCTCAACGCAGGACAGGGCCAAGGGACACGGGAACAGGTTTACCACAAGTATTGTGTCTATCGTCCCATTGTTCTTCATTTTCCATTAGCTTCTTACTGACAATTTTTTTGCTCTCATAGTAATATGGGACAAAGTGCGTTACTTTTCCACTAAATACGGAACAGGCACTTCGGTCCACAGTGAGTGCGGTAAATTCACATAGAATTCCTATGCAGACTGTGCCGTGGAGGACGGGGAAGAGGCCAGTGGTGAATCCCACACAGTGAGGGCGTTCACTGTTCAGCTCTCAACCCATGCTACTAGATAGAGCTGTGGTTTATCAAACAGTAGCACTGCAGGGAGATAGAGGAGCAGTGATCGCTGAAGTTGAAACGAACTGAACGCATCTATGAAGGCAGCCAATCAGGGACTGATTGTAGGCAAAGTTTTTTTCAGTTAAAAAAGAATACAGAGATAAATAATGTTAACTAAGGTAGATATAAGGAATGAGCTCAAGAAGTCTTTTGGTAGCTTTAAAAAAAGACGTTCTAATTGAGTCCTAGAAGGAATCTTAGTTGTCCTCCCTTACCTCCAGCAAAGTTGTTTATATAGAACAATTTAGCACCAGTCCATTATACGTTCACCTTTGTTTTTATTGTGAAATGCTGACAGACAGCGAGACATTGACAGTAAATGACAGAGTTATCAGGGGTAATGTCAGGTCCAAAGCAGAGGGTCTGGGAGACTGGTAATTTACTAAATGTTAAGCAATCATTCCAGTCAATAAATAAGGTAAACATGCCCACTGTTATGTTTATTGCCAGCACAGGAATGACATGTGATGTTATGCAATAACTTTGTATCAGGAACCAAGCGCAGCACTAACATCTGCTGGGATGATGATGTCATCGCCATAATAAAAACCAAATCAGTGCAAATGACAGTTTTACCTGCACAATTAAAGTTGAACTGAAAAAGAAGGTTAGATCATTTTGAATCAATTCAGGGCTTAAGGCAGAGATAGCCGATCCCTGGATGACCGAAAAAAAATTATATTTAATATCTCTGACACAAATGCGGAGACTTTTCTAGATCATCAGTCCTGCTCCTGAGGAATCTGTGTCCCCTGGTCATGCTCCTAGTCCTTGGAACAACTACTTTGATCTAGAGATTTTATTAATGGACATGCAGTTTAGTTTCATCCATGCATAGATTGCTAGTTGTGCTTTGGATAAAGTTATTTAAGGCTGGCTGTGGATTTATCTCAGTATGGTTCTGTGTTGAACCTTCCTCTCACTAAAGAAGAGTTAAGATAGATTTAAACTTTCTAAAATCCAAACAAGATTTTTGAGGAAAAAATAATGTTCTCTCATACTTTCTCATTTTTCTGTCGAATTTCATCATTAAAAATTAGTACATAAAAAAATCCATGCTTCAAGTTGAATGGCTGTGTAGAAACCATTATTATTAATGTAAAAATGTCATGTTTGTTATACATAAAAAACAAACAAACAAAACAACACACAAAAAAAAAGCCAATTTTAAGTTTGAGATTGTTTAGGGATGATAACCTGACAAAGGAATAACCAAGCTAGTACGATATTTAAACAAAAGCAAAATGAAAGCATTCAACATAATCCTTTTCTCTTTTTTTAAGTTGGAAATATCCTAATACAGTGTATTAGAGCTTACAGCCCAAATTATCAGCTTAGAACCTTCAACCTGCTGGATTCTGCATCGGTCAGTCAGTTCTAGCTTGTTTTTTTTAAAGATAAAAAAAAAAAAAAGTAGTATATTAATATACGAGAATAGGTTGCTCTCCTTGACTTGACACACTGTGTTTTTCATTATTAAAATATCACCAAAAAGTCAAATATGTGTTGCTGTTGGAAAATAACTGTGCAGGATGTTTTATCAGTCAGCTGACTAGAATAATGCAGTAAACGATGCAAAGGTGCTGTGCTGCATCACCGCATACAGCTTCAAAACACCAGCTACGTTGTTTATTCTCTTGCTTCTCATTAAAAGAACTTTAGAACAATGTTATATCTGAAGATGTAAACCAGAAAAGGCTCAGCCTATTTCAGTTTACCTGCTCATCTTTGCTGCACTCTGATTCTGCAACACTAGACAGTAGATCTGCCTGCTCTGTCCATAACCATCAGATACAGGCAGGCTAATAGCTGCTGACAGCTCTGCCTGTTCTTCTCTTTCAGTCGTTGATCAGTCTGATCACTGATGAACATCATGCCCATTCCCTAAAGTATGAGGAACTACCTGACATCAAGCAGACAAAATACTCTTTATAAACTGACAGACTAAAAGCAAAAGATAGAAACAGAAATGCATTGACCACGGTTATGGTATGTAGATAATTCATTTACTAAGCCCTTTAATGGCAGTTTTTTTATATTCTGAGTTGGTGCTCATGATTTATTGCATAATATTGAATTTTAGAATTACTATTTAATATTATGCAATAAATCATGAATGGTAAAATTACATAAAAGGACCACTTAAACTGATTATGACCTCTTAAAATGCGGGCTATTTATTTTAGCAGTAATGTAAGAACATGAGCCATTTTATTGGTTGCATGAAACTCCAAAGCGCAGTATTGTAGAGAAGCTGTGTTCAGGAAAGCTGAAAAATGACTGAGCTTATATGAAGGACAGCAACAGGAAGTAGGGTTACCAATAGGTGGGGATAACGTTGTTACAGGGCAGCACAGAGGGAAGGCCTAAGGTGCTGTAGGAGAGGGTTCATACTCGAGTGTAAAGGTGCAAGGGAGGGGCACATTTTTACATGTCAGTGAAAAAAAGACAAGTTTTAAGCCTTTTGGAGAATGTAGAGTGACATAGAGTAAGGCTTCTATGCATGACTTTGCACAAAGTGCAATGCTGACATTTTAAACCAGTACAAAAGTGTCAGGAATGTTGCTTCAGATATACTGCAAAGAAGAAGGGATTGGAATGGAATGGGATTCTGAAGACAAAGACTTTAGAATCCCATTACAATCAAATAGGTTTCCTTATACAATCAAGTAGGTTTCCTTAGATAGAAAACTCTTTAAGCACTCTGTCTGCAATAATTTTTTAGAGTGTCTTCGTAAAGTGCCTTGAGATGACAGGCGTTTAGAAATTAGGGCTAGCGATGTCACTATGAACTTTAATTTCTTTGAAAAGTCCCCCAAAGTACGTAAATACTCTATGTACATAAGTGTGCGCATAAGCTTGCGCGATTATAATTAAAAGGAACTTGAGGCTTTAATTGCTGCTAAAGGTGGATCGACAAAATATCTAGTAAAGGTTGTGAATACATAAGTAGAAGTGATTTCTTAGGTTTATATTAGTAATAAATGTTTACAGGATTCATTATTAAACAGAACAAAGTATTGAAAATTTTAGAAGATTTCAACTTTACACAAAGAATTCACATCCAAATCTTTTTTCTGTTCTACATGAAGATTAAAATTTAAGTTCAATGAAGCAAGAATATGAAAGACGTTATCTGTTGCAGCTACTGTAAGAGCACATGAGCACCAGGTATTCCCTTGAATTGTTTTAAAGGAGTTTGGCAGCCACAGCTTACCTTAAGGAATGGGTTTGCGACAGCGTTAACAGTTTATGATTTTTGTAACAATCTTTCAATTTTACAAAACTGCCATTTGCAGCTGATGGCATCAGTAACTTATTTGACACCTTTATGTACCTAGATGAAAATGCACTTTGAACAGTAACGTGTTAACATTCATTCAGTATTGCTGTTTCAGCTTCGAAGCATCTTCAATTTGGTCCTGGAACTCATTTCAGAGAAATTACCATGAGAATATGTCTCCATGTTGCTTAAAACATCAGCGCTTCTTCTAAATAACAAACTGACAGAATTCACAAAGTTCCTGGATAGTAAAACATCTGGGTTTAGAAACATCTTCAAAAAAACTGAGCGACAGTTTGTTTGCCTCAGATCTAAGCCTGTTTTGTGGTTGCCATGCAAGAATGACTGATTAATGTGTGGTAAATTCTACTTGTTATGTATTCATGGTATTGATGTATTTTGAATTCAATAAGTAGTGTGTTATTGTTTTCTCTTGATCTAAACTGCACTTTGTCATCTGATTTTACTTCACTAAACTGTCTTCATTTAAGACCTGTGCAAAACCAGGAGACAATAGGCCATTCAAATCTAAACATATTCTATCTTAAGTAATGTGACCATCACATCTGGTGTAACTAACTACTTTTGTACTAATTAATATTTCTCTTTTTTACTATTCTGATCTTTACTTTTGAAATCAGCAAGTCCCATTTACGATGGCGGGTTGTCTGAATGCATTAAGGTCCTGTTATTGGATTGGCAATGTTGCAACTGAAACAGGTGTAGTTGTCAGTAAATGTGTATACACAGTGTGAATGGGATCAATCTTAAATAACATTTAGAATTTGAAATTACAGGTGTAATAATGTAATTAATCTGATCAATTCACAACAAAAACATGCATTATAATTTTATGATAATAGTAATGTGGTATTGAACTGTGATAGCATATTAAAAGGTCATATTATCTTTGGCTTTGTTTTTATCTGACAAAATATGCAACTTAAATCTATTATAGTTCATAAAAAAGGGGGCTGCTCAGTGGAGCAGTGGGTAGCACTGCCGCCTTGCAGTTTGCATATTCTCCCTGAGCATGTGTGGGTTCTCCTCGGGTACTCCGGCTTCCTGCCACAGACCAAAAACATGACTGTTAGGTTAACTGGTTTCTCTAAAAATTGTCCTTAGGTGTGAGTGTGTGCGTGAATGGTTGTTTGTCTCTGTGTTGCCCTGCGATAGACTAGCGACCTGTCCGGGTTGTACCCTATCTCTCGTCCGTAAACAGCTGGAGATAGGCACCAGCACCTCTCGTGACCTCACAAGTGATAAGCGTGACAGAAAATGTATGGATAGTAAAATTTGTGGTTAACTGTTAATTTGAGAAGGTTATTTGGCAAGCACTTTTCCATTCTCAGTGTTTCTTTCTCCATAATCAATCGAACCTCAGTGTGAACATTCTTTGTGTAAAAAACTGCATTTACATGTTTACACATGCATTTTAAGTTATTGGTTGAACAGCATCCAGGAAGCCACCATTAGGATGAATTTTTTAATGCAAAATGCAGTCCTGACCCCAAGCAGCTGCAGCCAATCTACTCTATAGCCAGATGCTGTGAGTGACAAGTTGTGGTAAAGGTTAATAAAGAGGCCAGGGTTACAAATTAGTAGCTTAATGTTTTGAATGAGATGTCTGGTCTTTCTTTAACCCTGTTGGATACCTGATTTCAGACATCCGTTTACTCAATATAAAATAATTGTAAAAGAATACAGCAACTTTTAGGATTATCTTTTCCTTTCTGTTGGCTTTGTAAGGAAGTACTTTGTGACTCATTGGTTTTGATCAACTATCTCATTAATTTCCTGCAGATCCATTATAGTTAGTTTCAGCTCTGAGAGATGAAAAGTCTTACTCCTGCACTGCTAATATTTATGGATGACGTTCATAGGAGTGAATGGATATTCATACAAGACCCCAGAGGGGATGTTCTATCATGTGGCTTGAGTGTGTGTGTTAGTAGCATGTGTGCATTGATGTTGTGACACCTGTTCCGGCATGTTGCTCAACAGAGATGAGGACAACATAGGGTTTTGACACTTCCCGTCGACATGACAGGGTAGACAGCATGGATGTTAATATTTCCTAACTGCTCACAGCCTAATTAAATCTTCCAGGGCAGCATACATGTGAAAACACATGCACACACATACAGGACATATTAGAACTTCTAAACTGATCTTGGTTGTGTTTGTGTTTTTAAAGAGGGAGGGTTAGAGCAAGTCTTTGGTAAAACAAAAAAAAAACTGTTGTCCCCCCCCCCCCCAAAAAAAAGACTTAAAAAAAATCTAAGTATACATACTTTAAATGTTTATTAAAATACTGCAAAAATGTAATGAACCCCAAAATTATGTTTAAGATATCAGTATCCTTAAAGTCGTAGGGAAATGGCTGCTTCAACCATTGCATTTCCGAATTCTCCTGAGTAGTCCACGACTTTAGTGAATAATGTGAATGTGATGGGTTGTTAATCAAAAGGGCGGGATTGTTGGGGTGGAACGTTCGCAAACAAGTTTGATTGTAGCCGGTTTTGCGGAAGGATCTTTCTAACCAGTTAGCGACTTAGTGCTAGTAGGTTCCCAATGGGAAATTACATTGGTACCAAGTAGCACTAAATAGGTGACTTAGAAACGACACTGTAAAGGAACGCTATGGACAACGGAAACATGAAAGAGGAGGAGTGTTTTGTCGGAGGTCATGGATGAATATCCTCCATCATACATTTCTTTATTTAGAGGAGGAAAGTGGGGACAAAGATGTTTTGAAGAGGATGCCAGGGCTTCAGAAGCTTGGTTTGGTGTAGAAGGCTTACAGCCGTACATGTTTAAGCCCATGCCTCGCAATGATGCCAGTTATTTTAGCTCTACGCCTGCTGAAGACACAGACGTTCATCCCCATGAACTTTATCACTGCTGAAACATGTGGTGATGCTTTGTTGGTGAAAATCATTTATTTTCCTATGATTTAGAGTCCATAAAGAGAACAGTCATCATGGAATGAGAAGAGATATTTTCTGAAATTGAGAACAGCTGTATTGAGTTTAATTAAAGACAACACCTTAAAGCCTTCCATTAGTTCAATTGGGCTGGCTCAAATTTAAAGTCATTGGAAAGTCATATTTAAATTTCAAATCATTCTGGCTTAAACATGTATATAAATGTTCTCTTTTTCAGACCTTATTGTCCCAAAAGTTAGAAAATTTCTGTTTAAAAAAAAATCCTGTCTTAAAATCTGTGGGGGTTTTTTTTCCGTTATCTTATGCAGGCCAGTTAATTATACGTCAGCTTGTACATCTAAATTCGGCCAATCATATATCAATGGGCATCTGTCAATCAAATTTTTTCGGTCATAGCATCTTCATTCATATGTTGCAGCTAATATACGCAACGGTTGAAATAAGAAATAAGAATCAGTATTTGCTTTACCATTGAGTTACGTCCCAGTGTTCACGGGGATGGACATCTGTGTCTTTGGCAGGCGTAAGGTTAACAGAACTAGCAGCGTTTCGAGGCAAGGGTTCAAACATGTACGGCTGTAAGCCTTCTACACCAAACCAAGCTTCTGAAGCCCTGGCGTCTTCCTTCACAACAACTTTGTCCCCGCTTTCCTCTAAATAAAAAATGTATTACAGAAGAGACTCATCAACGACCTCTGACACAAAACTCAACTCCTCTTGCATGTTCCCGCTGTCCATTGCGTTCCTTGACAGTGTCGTTGCTAAGTGCTATTTGTGTCCCAATGTAATTTCCCATTGGGAACCTACTAGCACCAAGTTGCTAACAGGTTAGCAAGGTGCTTCCGAGACACCGGCCACAACCAAACATGTTTGCGAACCATCCGCCACAACAATCCCGCCCAATTGATAATCGACCAATCACATTCACTTCATTCACTCATGTAAAGAAAGAGAATTCGGAACTGCAACCGTTGGAACAGCCGTTACCCTAAGGCTCTAAACTTTTCTTTACCACGGATTTCGAATTGCTGACTTTTTAAAATTGGTCATACTGAAAACAAACAACAACCAAAAAAACAATGTTGAAACTGTGAGCTATGTCCTCCATTCTATTTAATTTCAAAATCATTTTCTATAATATTTGAGGTATTTATTATGATTATTCCATATTTTCCATATCTCCTTAATATTATCCTTATTACCTCAATTAATTTCTTGTAATATTTTTCTTGCTGCTTCTCATTAAATTTGCTAAATTATTTTTATATAGTTGATATTTCATCTCATTCTCATTGTTTTTATTTTTCCTTGTATAGATTTTTAAAGGACAACTTTGGAAAACAAACAAAAACTCAAACGCCTCATCAGTTCTTATCATCTCAGATATTGCAGTGCAATATTGCTGTTTTGTTGATTTATTGTTAAAATTGATAAATGATTGGTAATATCATTCACAACAGACCGCTCAATATCTTTTGGTCAGATAAGAGTCGCACTGTGTGATGTAATTCTTGATATTTTTGGGGGGTTTTTTTGGAAGTAAATGTTAACTGTAAATTGTATTCATAGATTCTTCTGTTGCATTATGATTACTATTAATGATTTTTTTTTCAACCTTTTTTTTAATCTATTCTCAGAATTAAAAAAATAATACTTTTTTTGTTTGACAAAAATTACAACCAGGGACCATTGAAGCTTCAATACCAATAAAAAGTCTTTGATTTATGGAGTCTGTCAGTCTCTTAATTTGTCAAAAATCAACTATTTGTGTAGCTGCAACCACAAGCTGCCACATGTTTTGTTTAACAGAAGTTCTAAATAGGGTTAACTCATATGAGTAAGGTGGCAATGTACCGCAATTTGGATTTCATTCTTATTGCCTTTACTGGCCATGCAGATATGTAGGTTATGTGATGGAGCCAAACTTGACAAAGCTGGATGAAAATAGATGCTTCAAACTCCCTATTAAAGACCCACACTGAGTCATGTGCGCTTGCAGGCAGGTAAACACATATTCTCCCACCAGCAGACAGAGAGCACAACCTTTGAAATCTGGTACGGGTTGGCCATAGAGAGGATTGGGATGATTCCCAAACAGCTGGTCTGTTTCTTTGGCTGTTGCTCAGGATGTGATTTTTCTACCCCAGAAGACACAGTAGCGCTGCTATGCCAGTGTGTAGCAGTCCTCAAGGCTGTAGGTGGCTCAGTGCATCATACAAAGGAGATACTAATGCCCCTTGTCAATAAAAAAAACAAATTAAAATAAGAACTAGAGAAAAAGGACAGGTTAAATGAGCAAATATGCTAAAAGAGAAAGAGATGGATGTCCTAGGGAAAGTTTGTGCAGGTGCCACTAGTGTCAGCTGCTATCTGGGAGTTGATGCATAGGAGTGAGGAGGAGGAAGAGACAGAGACTGATGACAACAGAAAAGGGAATGTAGAAAAGGTGATGGAAAATGAAGAGGAGAAGAGCAGGAGAATGGAGCAGAAACCACCAAACAAAACAGTGCCAGTGTATAGGGCTCAGTTGGCAGTCAGTGTTTGCATAGAATTATATTAATCTCTAGAGATCTAAGGATCTTCAAACAGTGGAACATTTTTAGATTTCAGAGCTTGCTTGTTTTCAGGATACAGCTATTGTTTTGGCTCCTTAATAACCTGCTTTGATTTTTAAAATGTGATTAAGTAAACTTTTAAAAACTTCAAACAATTTTTATTTCTATTTATACATACATAGACACACAAAAATGTACAATGTACATAAAGTATAAGTTTTTAAATTAGGGTCTCACTGACATGCATCAATTAAGTGGATTAAAGGCCTCTCTGAATCAGGCTCCTGGGCTGAATTTTATTTTGCCCACACGTCTCTGAAGAAGACAAACTGAGAAAAAGTTGGACAGAGAAGCTTTGGCGAGATCAAGAAAGAAAAGTTTGAAAATAAATCAGGTAAAAACTCTCCAAAAATTATATTAAGACATTAGATAAGGAAATATGCAGTAAGACAGCTAAAATATAAGGAAATGAAGAGATAGATATATTAATACATCAAATATGGTACATAAAAGATAAATGAAGAATATTTTTAAATTATTTGAATTTAGCTATGTTCTGTCATCAACCCCCCATCTAAGACCAAAATCTAAAGAGGAAACAACTAATGGATAGTTTCCTATTTGTCCATGTTTAAGTGAGTCTAATAATCAAGACACCCACCTTTGTGTTAAAGTCTTTACCCTACGGTCACCATTATTATTTCTATAATTTTTTTGCTGCTGTAAACACCGCATTTCCCTTTAGTGGGACAATAAAGGGATTTTCTATTCTACTCTTCTATTCTATTACACATGAATAGACCCTATGTTTAAATCTACTACATTTTTATGTTTACAAATCTTGGAGCTTGAAAATATCCATAAAAAGCAGAATTCCCCCAAAGGTAACAACATTGTGAAAGTGACGACCCACTGTTGCCCCATGTTCAACCTGTAGGAGTTTATGCTGCAAGTTAATCACTGGATGCCATCTGCTGGGTTTCCATTGATGGGAGAATTTAGAAGCAGATCTTTCCATATTATTTAGGTGTTGTGAAATGGCACTTAATGAATAAACTGAACTGGAATAAACAGGAAAAAATATGCAGAAAGAACCACTTACTCCTATTACAATGTAGCAAAAATGGCCCTTTTTTAATAGGCTAGTGAATGAGGAATTTCATTATTCTTTTCAAGCTTTGCTGTTGTGAATACTGTATCAATAGTGGAATAGTGAATAATTATTTAACCCAGTTAGTGTTAGCTAAAACCAAACTAAACTTCCCAGAAGTTTAGCTTGGTTTTAAACAAAACACTATTGTGAAATGGGACAATTTGGAGGAAAAGCAGAGCGAATCTACACATAAACAATTTGTACATATGAATATTTCATAGATTACATAGACATAGATCATAATGTTTGGTACAGACGAAAACATGCAACAGAGATTCACAGATTGAAAATAGAAATAATTCAACCAATAAATCCAACTTCTAGTTGCTTTTGCTGAAAGAGCCAACGAAGGCAATGGAAATTGTGATGTGATTAAATGTAAACACAAAGCTTTAAACAGAATATAACAAGATTTATACAGGAGCTTCAGCTTTTATTTAAAAACACATATCTATAAGCTAAAGAGAATGAAACAGTTATTTAGGAATAAAATAATTTTGAAAATAACCCAACCCCCCCCCCCATATATATATATAAAGGTATTTCTATAGTACATTTCTTCACCAATGTATCGCTGTGAATCTCTTTCCTTTTATCTTTTTATTACTGTTTTATATTCACAGTACCTGATTTAACAATCTCTTCATTCACTTCACTGTTTGCCACATTTGTTTTTTCAATGTTTCAATCTTCCTGTCTGTCTTCCTTTTTCTTTATTTTACCTCCCTCTTTTTCATTTGTCAAAACTTAGGTGCCTAAACGGGCAAAACGCAAAGATTACAAAAAGTGGGTAAAATGAACCTAAAGAGGAAACAATCTGAATTTGTTGTAAACGAAGAATGAGGCTGGGGCTGTGCAGTCAAATAAAGGCAGTGGAGTCAGAGTAAGGCTGTATTTGCCTGAGGGGAAAAGGCTGAAAAGTAGCTCTCTCAACAGATGTGCGGGGCAGTAAAGTGTAATTGAAATGCCAGCAGCAATGGTCTTATCTCCCTGCTACAGGAGCCTGCTGCCAGTCTCAACATCAGTTAGATGTCATTTTACCTAAGTCTGAATCAGCCTGCCACAATCCGCAATCCCCATTCCTCTGATGGTAGGCAGAAGAAAAAGACAGAAATGGATGAGGGGGAGGAGAAAAAAAGGGGGAAAGGGGAGGGTGGGGATTTTGTAATAGGATTTCAGTAGCACCCAGTTAACTTCCACCACCTGGACTTAGTTGGTAATTTGATATGCCCCATCAATAGGATTCATTTACACCACCATGGCATTACCGTTGCCATTTCTTTGACTTTTTTGAAAAATATATAAAATGGATTCATTTCTTCCCACATATTTCCTTACTTGTCCTGATCCTAATCAAGCTGGAAGAGGGAGGGAGGAGGTGCGGGAGATATGTTCCATAACTTTTAAGCAACATACAATGTCCCTAGACCCAGAGGACATTTATAGACAGGCAGCATGGTTGTCCTGGACTCTGAGCAAGGTTACATTTATTTTTCATTTATTTATTTATTTATTTTTTTAGGCCTTGCAGCATCCCTATGGAGAGAACTATAATGTCCTTCCAGATTAAAGGCTGACACTCCTGAGCTGCTACTTTTTATCACAAACTCTGTTTCCACAACATGGGATCATCTGCAGGACATTAAAGCTGACTTATTTCTAGAATGTAATCCTAACATGGCATGATTTTGGTGCCTGCGGTTATATTTGTGGCAGCGATGAGACTTCTCTCCTCAATCTCACCATTTATGGCTTATATTTTTTTCAGGTGCCATATGACATGAGTTGTAGTAAACCAATAACAAAGTACTTCTAAACTAAAGTGTGCTTTATATCTGAGTATACTTGGTGGCTAAATCACTGTCAGATCTCCTGTTCATGCATTCACATTAAAAGTTATTTTTTATGCACTTAAATTGATCCAGATGTATCAGATTAAAGAGAGCTGAATGCACAGAATACTTTTCAGATTTGTCTTTGCTAAAAATTTAAACCAATTCCTCCCTTTTCTTCCACTTCAAAGTAGTATTCATCTGTTATTCTGGGAAACTTTTAGTTTCTAGTAAAAACAGTTTTTCAAACATATTTTAATTACTTTTGTCAAATTACGTTACATTATAATTTGAAAGTACCCGTTTTATGACCACATGTTGTTGTTTTTTTTATTTCAGAGGGTGATTTTCAATGTGGTCAATTTCTCAAAAACCAAGAGTCTGTACAGAGATGGCATGTCCCCTGTTGTAAAGTCTACCAGCAGGCCAAAATGGTGAGTAAACATAAAGATTTATATCCATCTTTATAAATACCCATGTAAACACCCTGTGCAATAACCCCTTATAATAATCCTACGAAAAAAAAAAAAAAAAAAAAAATATTTAATTTAAAGTCACACTGAAATGTGAAAATTTACTTGGTTTTAATATTTTATTACTTTGGCACATTCTTCTTCTCTTTTGACTATTTAAGCTGATGTAACGGGTACATTTCTCCACTGTGAGATCAATTAAGTCAATCAATCAATCATCAAGTTTATGTTCTACATCTATGTTTGTATCTTATACTTTATACTTTTCATGTCTGTAGTGTATTAATCTACATACAGTATTGTCAGAATACTCAGAGTATTTTTATTTAAAGTATATATATATATATATATATATATATATATATATATATATATATATATATATATATATATATTAATCTAAAGCTTGTCCAATCTGACCAATGGTTTTTACACAAAATCACCAACAAACACACTCACTCACATGTTCACTTTACAAACTGAAACTTCACCTGTGCAGATTGGATGCATCTGGGTGCATTAGCATGTTACTTATGGCTTCAAGTCTGATGGCTGTCTGATGCAATATCGCTTGACTGATGGAGATGCAGATATGTGAGCATGCGTGAGTGTGAATGAATAGGTGGGGCAGGAGGGAATGGGCACGGTGCAGTGAGGTTGGGTGTGATGTCTGCCAAGCAGGCTGGTGAATCCAGCGGGGCGAAGAACAGGGGAGTATGATGAAGTGTTGCTATCCAACAGGAGCCCTGACATCTGTCACCGGTTGATGGAGGGCATCGGCAAAAACGGCAGGCATCTGCCACCCTGAGCTGTGCACGTCTGCTAGCTTGGTGCACGCACCAACCATAGCGTGCTGAGTGCAGGCTAATAGGAAGAGACAACGGACACGACAGGATAGTTTGAAAAGATGAACTGCTGTCTGCAGTACAACGCAGTGCAACATGGTACAGCTTAACTTAACCTCTCTGCTCTTTTTGTTTTCATTACTTGTTTAGTTTCAGCTGTCTCTGTTGTTTGCTCATGCAGAGTTATGACTGTTTTCACAGTTTCAAAGTATCTCCTAGTGACTGTTTTCACAAAGAGACTCTCTAGCTATTTTTTAAGAAAGAAATTTTATCTAATTGTCTTATATTTTGTTAGTGTAGCATTATAACCAGCAGTGTATCCAAGTAATTTCTGTGTACAAGAAAAGTCTAAATGTCTAAATACGAGTCTTCAATTACTGGCCTCTGGACCCACTTTACTGCAGGTTTTAGGTTTTAAATAAATGGGTGATTAATAGGCCTCTGCAGCCCTTGATGGCTGCTGATTAGGGAATCCAATTATTTCATTCAGGTGTGGTGAAGCACAGACTTCTAAAACATTCAGAACAGCTAGTCTTAGGCACCAGGGTATTATTTTTTTTCTTTCTTTTTTAAAGGCTGAGTGAAATTAGGTTTTTAAAGTGAAATTAAAAAGTTTTTTTTTTTTTTTCCAGAATAGCAAATCTAATATATTTTATATAAGCACTAGAGATCATTGTGGTTTTTATTTTGAAGGCTGATTCCAAATATTTAGTTTGAAAATGTTTAAAATATTTAAGTTGCAATAACTGTTTAGTACCAGGACTGAAACAATTAATCGGATTAATCACGATTAATCGATTATTGAAATAATTGTCAGCTAATTTAGTAAACAATTATTTGGTTGCGGAAGTATAAAGACTGTAAAATATGCCTTTAGCTGACAGAGCTACACACTTAGAGCAGTAATTATATAAAAATTTGAACAAAATATTTAAACATTTTGCATGCAAGAATAAGAAATTTAAAAAAAGGATTTTTTCATCTGTCAATATGCTCTTTCCAGAATTCCTCAAGTGGAAAAGTTTTGGTTTCCCATGGTGTATTTTTGTAAAAATCTAATTAATCAAAAAAATAATTGACAGATTAATCGATTTTTAAAAATAATCGTTAGTTGCAGCCCTATTTTGGACCCTCAAACAAAAAAACACAAACTTTAGTTCAGGGTCATTCAAAAGGTACTACTGTACTTCTCTATCGAAGCATAAAAAAAAAAAAAAATCTACCATTTTAATCTCATTTTGTCCTGGTTCTGCCACTGAAAATGACAAAGTTGAAGAATAGCCTCAAACACCTTTCTTGGTTGCTGGAAAATGTTCCTTCAGTGGAAATCTACCGTCACATTGTGAACAAATAGATGTGGGTGATTCTAACTTTAAAACTAAAATTAACACACAAGGTATTGATTTGTACAGAAAGCCTCTAAGCTTATTAAATCCTGTTTTACTTTCTTAATCTCTCAATGTAAACTCTAAAATGCTAAGCACCCATGCTTTTAGTGTTTGTTTGTCTTTATTATCCTGTTATTTAGATACAGCAGAATCTGACACCTGACACCTCCACCTCCATTTTCCTCCAAAGGCTAAAATCTGCTTTAACCAAACCTTTCAGCAGCATGCCAGCTAAGGGACATAAGTCTCCTGCACTTGCAGTGCTATTTTCTAGGCTTCCAAGACCCCAGCTGTCATTGTCTGTGTCCCCAGAAAGTGGCCAAGATGCTTTTAACACAGCCTCCTCTATTTGACTTTCTATGAGCACAACAAAGCACAGATAGCTCCTAAACTAGCAATCTTCTTTTTGACAGTTACAGATATGGAATAAATAAATAAAGGCAGTGTAGAGAGCTTCACATGTCTAGTCCAGACTCACTCATCTTAGGCTGAGGGAGAAGGAAAGAATGAAAAAGAGGGGGGGAGAAGCTTAGACATCAAGAAAGACATTGAGTTTGGAGGAGAAAAAACACCAAAAACAAGACAGAGATTACAAAGTCAGGTAGACATGAAGGAGAGAAGTAGAGAAAGTCAGCAGCAAAAGATTGCTCCCCTCCTCCCCACCAGCCTTATGTCTGTTTTTATCAAAAGGATCGTCAGTTTTAGCTAAGGAGATGAAGCCTTTATCTCCCCGTGCAGGTGCCTTATGTCCCGGGGCTCCGGCTTCATTTGGTGCTGGAGGCTGCAGAGCTCAACTGGCCTCAGCAAAGCTGGGCATCTCAGAGACAGACGACTGGCAGATTATAGTCCAGCAGGACATTCACTGCTACAGGTGGAGGGATCTATCGTTTATCCCTTATCCAATCCCCTTTTTCCTTCAGTCCATCCCTCCATGACATTTCTAGCCAGGAGACACCAAAAGCCTTTATTATCTCACTTTATAGCACAGCTGCAGGCAGCATGTTTGATAAGAACAGATTTTCAGGCAAAAAATGAATCGCTTTCTAAAAATATGCAATAATAATGATTAAATTGTCAAGAGTAAATAACTAAACCCAAAGCAGAATTCACTACCTGAATAGTGAAAACAGCTGGATGCAAGCAGAGCTGTTACTTTGCACCATTAGAACCATATTCATTATTCATAGTGACTTCCAAAAATACCAATCAACACTAGAAAGTGGGAATTGACTTAACATTCGGAGTGAAAAAGTGTGAGTACTTATGAGTCAGAGGAAAGAGAGCAAACCATATTTTTTTATACTACACTGTCGAACAAAACAGCCCCCTCGGTGACAGTAAGTGCCAACTGCGCTCCCTGCGGTCTGCTTGTTGTTAGACTCTTAGAGCAAAGAATTGCTCAGGATCCTTATTTCTCGAGATAAGCTAATTAGAAAGTCAGAGAGCGTGGTGTAGTGCAGCTGTTGGAGGCCGGGATGCCATGACTTGGATAATGGCCTGCGAGGTTGCACAAGACTGCATTGAACTTTTAAGGAAAATTCATGATAACATTTTTAATACTCTGTAATAATGAATTGTTTTGTCATTACCAATGCAAATTATTAAATATATTATTCAAAAATGAAAAAAAAAAATGATGTTAGAGGGCAATGTTCTGCTTTAAGGCTTATTAAGACACCTGCCACTTTCCTACTTCTGTCCAATTGCACAGTGAATCATTTCAGTATCTCGATGTAGAGTAGGCTAGTTACTTATAAAACTGAGCATTAGAAAGGGGAAGATAGATGAATTAAGTGACTTTAAAAAGGACATGATTGATAATACCAGACGGACCTGACGGATGGACTGATTTTTTATGACTTTATTGCAAAACCTCTCAGGTTTGGAGGATGTTACATGGGTAAAACACCTGGTTGATATCAGAGGGCAAAAGGCAGACTGCCTTAGGATGATAGAATATTCAGCAGTAGCTTTGATAAACAGCCATATACCAACTTTGAGCAAAATACATTTTAAAGCTTCTGAAACAGAACACCACACTGGATGTCACCTCTACTCAAATAATTGTATTACACAGACTGACCAAATAGGTCAGGTCTACTGTATAAAGAAGTATACCTGAGCTTGAGCTGCAACTTTCAGATAGCAGGGTCAGAACTTGGCATTAAAACATTCAAATGGATCCTTTCTGCCTGATATGAACAGATCATTCTGTTGATGGTGGAGTAATTCTATCTGCATTATTTTCTTGGTATAATTTTGTTGTGCATTTTTTAAATACCAGGGGAAGGGCAGGCATTTATCACACTCACCATCTGCATTGCCATTTTCCCCTGCTTCCAAGTTGTGCGTTCCAATACAAATGGGTCAGAGTTGCCGTGACGGACCTCACGTTTTCACTATTTTTTATTTTTTAATAGAGCACAAGAATTACGTGGAAGTGGCGCGAATACAATGTTTAAGCCTTGTTTTGTGTGTACACAAGCTTTATACTGTAAATAAGACCCATGGTCTTCATCTTATGGACATTTTTTTGGTTTAGTAAAGTTAGAGACTCATCATGTCAGATGGGCAGCTAACAAAGCTGCATCAACTCATATTGCATCAGTTTAGACCAAAATCTCTAAGCAGTGTTCCTAAAGCAGTAAAAGACCTGTCTCATTATATAAAGGCATCGCTAAAGCATTCAAACTGGGAAAAGTGAGGTTTGATTAAAAAGTAAATGGTGAGCATATTTTTGAAGGACTAGAGGTCAACATTGCATCTTTAGATATCTAATTTTGGTCAAATTACATAATGACATAACAGTGAGTGTGACAATATAAGAGCTGCACTACTTATTCTGCATCATAAGGTAACTATCAAATGATTAGTTATCAAATCCTATTGTTGCTTTCTTCTAGGTGAAGCTCTGATGTGTATCTTTGTTAACTACCATTTATGTGAAAATTATTTTCTTCTCCACAAGAAAATATTTTATTAGAATATTTTGTAATCAACCTAATTGACTTTAATTAAATGCAGATGCCAGGTTTGTATTTTATAAATTTCTTAACACAAATTATTAGAAATTGCTAACTGTACCTTCTAATTTCATATTTTCACATCATCACTTTTTAACAGACTTCTGATGTTTTACATTTGGAAATCAGTCTCATTTGGAGTGTGTCCTTTAATTAACTTTCCACTTCTTTGTAAGTCTGTAGGTGTGCAGTTAAAAATAGCTTCACCTTTAACTGAGCTAACAGATGAACAGTCAGGGTTGGAAGTTAGCTGCCAAACATTGCTTCTAAAGTTGGAACCAGAAAGCCTTGATCAAGGGTAAATTTTCCTTTTTTTTAAAGAACGTTATTATTACAGGTGACAAATAAGACAGAAAAGTTTTTTTTCTCTTTTCAAGCAGCTGCATTCAGCTGGAAGTCTGACACATAGACATATAGTCAGTCAGCCAATAAGTCAGTCAGGATGATTTTGCATTGCATCTGAAATCCCTCCTCTAAGTAGTTGATGCATCTGCAAAGTGAAATTCTATTTGGAAGTGTCTGATTCCCCATGGAGGTGCATGTTTGCAGTAATTGTTCTGTCAATCAGCCATGCCCCATCCTGCGTTTTGTTTTTTATTTTTGACTTCCCACCTGTTAAGTCCTGGCAGAGGGTGAGAGGTGAAGAGAGGTGTGACCGAGGGCAAGAGGGAAAGGTTGGAAACATCCACTGCTCTGATTCATTCTGCTCACATTTTTATTTGGTTTGGGTGTGTGTTTGGCTTAATTAATTCATAGGTTGTCTATCAGTTCACATTTTTAAATATGTTTTTAAAATAGATTTTACTCTAAAAGAATATAATCTTTTAAACTTATAATAAATTATCTTATTTGCTAACTTGTTTTATAAATTACAGAGGTACTTTAAATAAACATAGTCAAATGTTTGCTAGTATACAGCACTAGCAAACATTTGACTATAGACTTACCGGGGGAAAGTAAACTGTATTGACTATAATGTTTTATTCATTAAATGTAAATTACAGCCTTGATTCAGGTTGACAACTAAAATCCAGCTCCATTTTTTTGCTTGATTTGATCTAAAAGAGACAGTAGGATAAAAGTAGCTGCTGACTAACCAGGGTTTTGCAGAATGTAGCTCCCAGTTAAACTGTAAGTTTAAAAAAAGTTTAAAAGTTAAAAAAAATAAATAAATAAATAAATAAATATATATATATATATATATATATCATCTATAAAATCTATGCTAAAAATGTTGTTTTCAATTGGTTTCTTTGCAATTCAAGATGAGCTTTTTTAGTAAAACCCAAACTTGCTTTGTTAACCTGAAGAGAAGATTGAAGGCAAATTATGCTTGGTATTAATTTTGTTTGTCAATGGCAAACATTTTTCATAGAAATGTTATAATATGCATGGCCCAGTTTGTAGCACTGTTGTTCTGCATGGAGTTTGCATGTCCTCCTCGTACATGCAAGGATTCTCCTTAGATACTTCTTACCAGAATCAAAAAAACATGACTTCAGATGATGATTTAACAGATTTGGGACCTTCCTAAAGTTTTGGAGCTTAAGTTAGATGTCCCCTTTCTTTTTTTTAAGTTTCAGATCAATGTTCATCAGCCAAAACCGTTAACTATAAAACAAACAAAAGCAATTTTTTTCAATTTATTTATGTACCAGTTTCAAACAGATTTTACCTTAAAGCACCCTTTAACACATACAAATTAATTCATACATAATGTCATATTTGTGTGCATTCATCTTAAGGCTGGAAAACTAGTCTATATATTTATCTATATACATTTAGGCTATCACCATTTCTGAAATTAAGTTATCTTATGTCACATTCTTTATAAAAAATGCAAGACCTGAGTTTCACAAACTGACAAAGTAAAGTCAAACATAATCAGAACTGGACCTGCTTGTGTGTGTATTACTGATATGGCTTGTAGTACCATGGAAAGATGCATTCTAAGAACTTATGATCAACGTGAATAAACCTTTTATCCAGTATTAATCTCCTCTCGTTTTCCAACTGCTGCAATGCTGAGCAGGCCATCTGAGTGAGAACACAGGCAGAGTGTGATGATGGGGAGGGAGACGGTCCCTCTTTGGGGGACTGAGGATCAGGCAGCAAATTGCAGACGAGCAAGATGTAAAGGTTGTATGATAACTACAGCAAATCTCGGAGACTGGTTCAGCACACATCTGGCCCTGCTCCTCGTCTGCAGCTGAACCATTTGCACAATTAACTGTGTGCCATGCCTTTTAATAATAGACATTTTAATTGCCGACAAATGAAGAGTGATGTAAAATAGCTAATAGCTTGTGCTAATTAATAGGGGGATTGAATGCTTGTTAATTAAGGGCAAACAGGACAAGGACCGTCTCGCTTAATTTGAGCAATAAAACCGAGACGAACGCCTGATTTCTTAACAGATCATTTGCAGAAAAACACCTAGCAACCTTCCACTATGCTGTCTGAAAACACTTGCTGTCCTTTTCCTTGCCTTTACCTCTCTGTCCTGTGGTCAGAATCTTAGATGCATGCATAATCTAAGCATACACAGAAGTAATATAAAGAAGAATAGCCTGGCCTCCTGCATACTACTCCCCGAAGATAAGAAGAAATGAAATAAATCCTACCTATATAGTGTCCTCAGAATGTAATAACAAAAGCTATTAGCTTCAAGTGTTTTAGAGTTATAATAAAACGCCTGATTTGTTTTCATGTCTGGCTGATAATTTAAACAGAAACCAATTTCTGTTCATATTTAGTACGTAGGTGTTCTGCTTCAGTTATTTCTTTGTGTCCTCAGCTGAGCTCTGAACTAAAAACCCCCGAAGTTTACTGTCCATTCACACCCATGCTTCTCAGTTTTAAAGCTTGACTGCCTTTATGCTGTGAAACAACATTTTTATGACACCTGAATTATACTGTGCGTCAGTCCCCCATCTCAACAGAGAAACCTTAGATAATTTAAAACAGAGATTATGTCTAATGTCGTCTTGTTGGTTTCATAAGCTGACCCCATTTGACCATGGAAATCATCACAATAATATGAATTTGCTTGAGTTATGAGACACGGTCTAAATATTGAGGAAATTTGATGTACGATATTCCATTTCAATCAGCCTTGTCTAAGGATAGAGGGCCAGGTAAAGAAACCATGATACGATCACCATGAAGAAAATAATTGTAAGTATTTTTACCCTTTAAACCTTTCTAAATTTCATAACATAAAAATGGCTTAATGTAGTTGGGGCTCCCTCATGTACACTGGGACAAATTTCCAAAAAACTAGAACGGAAGAAAAATTAAGAGATTTTTTCTACTCATTGTGCACCAGGCGCGAAAGGGGCGAGGGGCGATTAGCGATTAGCCTCTCATGACCACCTCCCGATGGGGAATCGTAAGGTCATGAGATAATCAAACTTGTTAAAAATTGAGTAGGCCCTAATGAGGTGTTCTTGGGCAAATCCTGCTGTTGAAGTAGAGCTACGAGCATCTACGAGCCAATTTACCTGAACCTCACGCACTGTTCATGTGCAAACAAGGGAGTCCAACCAGCGCCATCTTGTTAGATCACATCAGAGCGTCGGGCCTACAGTGTGAGAACATACATCGTGAGCTGGTAACTATTATGCTGTTTCCAAACCTTATGGCTGTTGCCATAGAATTCTACTTGGTAATTATGTATGAAATTTAATTAAAAGTAGTTTTAGAAATAAAATCATATGCAATGGACACAGACTGAAAGGTAGATAAGAGGAAAAACAACACAAACAGCACAGGAAACGCAGACTAACTGCTAAAAGTCTGCTTCAAGACCTGCTTGAAATGAGAGGAAAAAAGTTCNGTGAGCTGGTAACTATTATGCTGTTTCCAAACCTTATGGCTGTTGCCATAGAATTCTACTTGGTAATTATGTATGAAATTTAATTAAAAGTAGTTAGAGGAGAAAGAATATAAATTTTGGAGACAGAGCGATAAAGAGAGAAGAGGAAAAACAACACAAACAGCACAGGAAACGCAGACTAACTGCTAAAAGTCTGCTTCAAGACCTGCTTGAAATGAGAGGAAAAAAGTTCTTAACCATGCACCACACCCTGAGACTGTACGCTAGCCGTAAGGAAGGAGGCACCACTATCCAAGATGAAACATCCATGGTCCAACAGACGATGTGCTCAGTGAATGTCTCAGACAATGGGGAAGAGAAGATGATGTGCTGGAGGTCCCGTCAATGGATGTCAAGCCCCTACATGGGATGTACCACCAAAATATAACCAAAGTGGCGGATCTCACGAAATCAATGGCTAGACAAAGCTGGACTGAAGAACAACACAGAGACACTGACATCATGGCTGCACAGGAGCAGGTCCTGAGGACAAGACAAGACCCCAGGTGCAGACTGTGCAAATATGCCCCTGAGACAATCCAGCACAAAACTGCAGGGTTTAAGATCCTGGCAGGGAAAGCTTATGGAGTGCCTTAACCAAATGGCTGGAATAGTATACAGGAACATATGTGCAGAGTAGGGGCTGGAAACCCCAAGGTCAAAGTGGGAGACACCTCAAAGGTGGTAGAGAGTGACCGAGCAAAGATCTTGTGGGACTTACAGATTCAGACGGACCGAAAGGTAATGGCAAACCAAACGGACATTGTGGTGGTGGACAAAAAGCAGAGGAAAGCCGTTGTGGTTCACAAAGCAATATCAAGTGACTGCAACATCAGGAAAAATGGAACATGAGAAACTAGAGCTGGAGAAAACCTGGAAGGTCAAGGCATTGGTCAGTGGACAGTGGTGCCTGTGGTCATTTGGGCACTCGGGGCAGTGACCCCCAAACTTGAGGAATGATGGAGTGATGGAGGAGGAGTGAACCTTGGAAATACATCAGACATCTCGGAAAAGTGCAGTTCTCGGGAACAGTGCTGCACAGAACCCTCAAGCTCCCAGCCCCCTCTGGTAGACCCAAACATGAGCCGAGGAGTGCACCACCCCCAAGCAGAGACCCCACAGTGCCAAGGGGCCCAGGAAAGGACCAGAAGCTGATGGAAATGAGATGGTACCCATCAAAGCCCTGCACTAAGATAATCAGCAAATAGTCAGTGGATTGAGGAGCCAAGAAGCACTGAGGCAACAGAGTATGGTACACAGCCCTGATCTACTTTCTAAAAATGTAAAAATCCTTTTAACTCAGCCTGTCTGAGTAAAGGCACACTACACCTTTCAGATTTCTGTTTGCTAAATTTCAAAACCACATAACTACTGTATGTTAATCTATGGCAAGCATAAAACAATACAATTAGATCTGTGGTTAAAACATAAAAAAATGTGTAACATTTGAAAGGATATAAAATTTTTACAGCACTTTATTTTTCATTGGCCCATCTGCCTTAAAGAAATAGTAGACCCATCTAATAATCTAGTTTTACTCAAACCCAAACCTGGGCGAGAGTCTGTATGTTAAGCTATTTTATTTTTTAGAGTTATTATTGTTTTTAACTTTCTCTATTTTCTCAGGGTTTAGTTGGTGAGAAACATATTTAAAGTGCTGTAATATCGAAAGGGTACTTTTCTGTCTCCACTTCTGAACACCTTCTGTGAGTCTTTATTCTTTTAGGTAATTTCTTAGGAAATTAAGCTGGGGAATGAGAGAGAAGAAGCTACAACTGCAAGTCAACAGCTCAGGCATTTTTCTTGTTCACAGAAACTCATTAGTATGCTGCCAGAGGTTGTGAAAGAGGATTATGTGGAGGAAATAATGGGACAAAATGTAGCAAATAGATTAATAATCTTCTGGATGATAAGGATTTGATGTGTGTCTGTGGGTGTGCACACCATCACATATGCCCAGTTTTGCAATGAAACATTAAGTGTATTACAACAGAGAGGCAACCTGCCCCTGACTCCCCATTCAACCCACAAAATGACTTACCTGGACAGTTTTATGTTTGCCTGGAGGAGAATTAAAAAGCCACTTCATTTCCTCTTTTACAGGCTGGGTAGGCATGTCAGCACAGCCCTCCCTCTGAAAGCGCTCTAATCTAAATGGTTTTGTCAGGGGAGATTTGGTAGATTGCAGAAGGCAGAGGTACAAATTGGTTGTGTCGTCTTATAATGAACTAGGTTTTTGCAGCCAACAAGCCAATGATTACTATACTGTAAGTCACAGATGCCTTGAGTATTGCAGAGGACCCCACCTTTACCTAACCTTGCTTAAGAAGCTTGTTTTCGTGAACTTGGCAAAATATTTTGCCTCTAAACACATTTAGTTTTCTATCCTTGGGTTTTGCAATGCAAAGGCTGCAGAACTTAAAAGTTTAAGCTTCCTTCACATAACAAGTATACATACCACAATATTCAATGTGTGGAATGATTATTATATCTTTTCATGCATAATTGTACATGTTTACAAATATCTTTCCTATCAGATCTTGCTGATCTGTTATGAAATTTGATCATTTTGATGAAGATTACCAAGTAATGTCAGATGTTAGTGAAGCTTTCAACAACAAAGTTGTTTTACAAAATACACTTCGACTCAAATTCCATATTTCTTTATTAAGTTAAATGTTGTACCACATATTACCAAAACTTATTTAAATAGCTTTATATATTCCTATTGCTGTGGGTGGGAAGAATCTCCTGTTATGGTAAGTATTATGGCAGACGTGAAGACACTCTTTAGTTGCATAACAGCCTCACTGAGAGGAAGCTTAGGGTTTGCTGTAATATTTTACATCTTATAAAACACCCTTCTTTGCTCAGTCCTCTCTAGAGGCTACCTAACAGAGCCCAGAACATAGACAGCCTTCTTTAACAGCTTGTTGAGCTTTTTAACTCACAGACATATGCTGCTAGCCCACATACAATAAGAGATGATATTGCACTTCCCACTACATATTAGTCAGTGTCAGAAGCAAGAACCTGCATATCTTCTAAGTCTTCTAAAAATATACATATATAGACAGCTTCAATGTTGTTTCCAGTTTAGTCTGTTGTCAAGGTAAACTGTCTGTCTTAAAGAAAGATTACAATATTATTCTCATAATATATAAAGTTCAAGGTTAGTGTTAATTTTGCCGTCTATGAATATTGCTGAAATTTAGCATAATAGTTTGCATATAGAAAACAACTGCCAGGTTAATGCTAACATCCTCAGAAAATTTGTTTTTTTTCCCCATTTGGAATACATTTCCTAATGAGGAAATTATACGCCACTTCTGTCATATTAAACCCAATAAGAAAATATCCACAGGCTATTCATTGCATAATGTACAATATTTAAGGAATTGCAGATTTTCTTGGTAGCTGTTTTGTAATTTTAATTGCATAAATACACTGCTGTAGCACCGGCTGGTTAAGGTTTTTCACAGTCAACTGCTCTACAGAGTTTTGATTGGCTTTTAAGTTTCATCTTGATAAAACTTGAGGTTTTGATACCTGAAAAAAATATATAATAATAAAACTGGAGGTGTTGATATCTACAAAAAATAAAACTGGATGTGGGAGCTAGGCACAAAGACATGTACATAATTAGAGGGGCTGTATTTGACCCCTGGTCTGGTAGGTATCTGTGCCAGAAATGTAGGAGTACTGGTTAATGGGTTTAAAACAGTGTCTATAAAATGACAGGAAGTGGTGTTTCCAAGCTTCCAGGTTGAGTTATTTTTTAGATAAATTTTTGGAACTCCTTTGGCTTTTGCCTGTTGCCTACCTGCCAGATATTTATCAACCCTTTTTAAGATACGACTACAAAAAATTTACTCCTGTATGGTGGGACTAATATGTATACTTACACAGCTACAACTTAATTCTGTGCGACTCTGTTGTTTTATACTGTGGCTACCTGTATATCAACATATTATGATATCAGTCTCCCATTGTTTTGGTTAAACTAGGCAGTCATTTGCAGTGAGAGGTAATTTTTCAGTGATAAATAAGTTAGTATTTTTCAGTTTGGCAGGAAGGTCTAAACTATCCTTTTTTCACTGGATTCTCCTTTTCTCTATGCTATTTTAAGTCTCTTTATCTTCCTGCATCAGCTTTCTCTGTGGAGATGGAACCCATCAAGTGTAAACACAAATGCAACCTCCATTAGTTTTCAGTCAACCCTCTGTCTTTGCCAGATTGCGTTTGAACATGTTAGTCTCCAAAGTTTTCCAAATACTGCAATCCCTGCCCTTGCTGTTTGCTTTTTGGGGGCTTGAATTTTATTTTTATTTTTTTTTTAAAATGCTCAGCTGTCTCTTTGACTCAAATGTTTCTAGGTGTTTGACAAGAAAGTGGTGAGCTGGAGTGTAAATGTTTTGGGAAGTGAACCGTCTCAAAACCCAGAGCTGTAATTGAAATCCTTTTTGTCATCTGAAATGTTTTTCTGTTATAACTTAGATGGGAATTTGAGAAACTGATAAAAGGTTATGATGTTTGCTTTCTCAGTCCTAGCATGTGATATTAGTTATTTATCCCATATTTTATGCCAAGAAAACACCAGTCATTTCAAGAATCCTAACAGTTAAAGTATAAAATATTAGCCATTACTAAAAAGAAAAGTCTCCTAATATCTTGTCAAACTGACTTAACCTTTGTGTGACTGAACTAAATAGTTGTTTTGATATCTAAAAATGTCCAGCGGACCATTTGCAAGATTGCCATAGAAATCCTAACCCGCATCTCTGTCCAATTCAAAATGCCAGATAAAAGCTTGATTTGACAGCATAAACTTCGGAAAACCATAAAAGCTATCATGTTCCTGTAGAGAGCACTGCCACCCGAGTCTGTGTATATATAGGTTGCCTTCTGCCTGGGTGGCTTGGGGTGTGTGCACCACATGTGTGCTTGGCTTGCTCTATAAATGTGTGCATCTGTTTGTACTTGCATGTGTTTGTGTTTGTCAGCAAGTTTGTTGACAACACTGTAGGACATCAGGGTGGGATTGCTCTGACTGTGAGGAAACAGTTCATCTGAATATAGATGGGTCCCATCTGGAGGCAGTTGGCTTCGGCCCTTTATAATTTTGTAAGCAGCTAAGCATCTGGGGCCCGCTAATGAAACCAAAGGCACAGGACAAGGCCCTGGGCTACTGCAGGCTGCCTGTAGCTGTCAAAAATGCAGGACTGGGGATAGGGATAACAATTTAAAAATGGATGGAGGGAGGCATGAGCCAGGAGGAAAGAGTGTGTTGAGAATATTGGATATCTTAAAGAGACCTCGATGACTCCTATGAGACAACATTCAAGAAACCCAAGTAGGCCATTAGAAAACTGAGCCATAAAACGAAGACAGTGGTGTCTTTATTGTGGCCCATTAACTTAGATGTTCATGTGGAGCTTGCTGCTCAGTGTGGTACTGTAATGAGCAATACAACCATGCCACTGCATGACTGATGCTTTGGATAAAAAAAAAAAAAAGAAAAAAAAAAAACTTTCTGTAGTTAAGCAGGAATAACAAATGTTAGCTTTTGAGCAGTTTTATACCAGAAGCTTGCTTGAAATTTTTCTGTGGCCTCAGTTTTTCCATCGTCTGGTCTTGAAATTTCAAATTGATTTCTCAACTGAGGGGCAAACAAAGGATTGTTCTGTTTCATTCTAATTAGATCAACCAGTAAGTGATGTAATGTCCCTTAAGGTGCATCTTGAATTCCTTTTACAATATATATATATTTTTTTACCAGTAGATGTAACTCATTTTGGATTAAATGCATATTTGATATATAGCAGACATTGAGAATTTCTCAACATTAAAACTTAAGAATGCTTTTTCAGATTGGATACAAGACTTTTTCAAGGGTTGAAGACTAATCCTTTGCAAGTCTTTTTATGTTGAGTAATATTCCAGTTATTTGCCTTTGGGCACTAAAATAAATGTTTTTTACATTTTACAAGGGCATGATATGGTCTAAGAAAGTGCAAATAAAACAAGAAGAAAAAATAGTAGAATAATAGAAATATACCAAGCTAATAAGAAGTCAAAAATTTATATTTCAGCTAATTTTGGAAAACAAAATGGATGTTGTTACTTTGCACAGCTTTGCTCTTAACAGCTTATATTTTATAAGCAGGATGTCTCTTACTAAAGAAGTAGATATTAAGTTAGGGTTAGGGTTATGGTTGATACATAAATGTGTTTTTTTTCACCATAGAAATAGTAATTTTGTTCATAAATCCTGGTTGAGTGGACTATTTCATATCTCTCATTTCGACACATTGCCACGGTAACCAGATCTGGCCACATAACCTGCAGCTTGATCTGCTGCACTGTTATATTAGGCCTTATTAGTGGAAGGTAGTAAGATTGATTGTTTAATGTCTTGCCGTTACCAACTAGTGTTTGAGCTAGCACAATAGCTTAGAACACTGAGCATATTTGGTCTAATCTTTTTTACATATAGGTGAATCAAGTAATCACAATCGAGAAAGACAATTACGGTACATAAAATGTATAGCTCTATGAGTAACACAACAGCTTTGAATTTTGTACAACCTCACTGGTTGTAAATCATTTACTCATAGTGGCTGTTTTTAGCTGGTTGTACTTAAAACTTTTATTAAGTTTCTCATTGGTTGTTGCTTAGCAGGGAAGATATAACCTAAATTTCATGCTTTTAGTAAGCAAATAAAACTTACCATATGATTGTTTTTTAAATATGTTCACACTGCCTGGGTTCCACCAAAGAATGAGCTCTGGTAAAAGTACATCAACTCCAGGAAAAAAGCAAAGGACGCTGTGAAGATGCTTGATGGAGCTGCTTAGTGTATCAGTATTGATAAATCTTTGCTGCATTTCATGCAGCAGTGTAGTAAGTGTACAGTACTGCATGAGGTGCAGCAGTAAAAGGTCCTGGGTGGAATTAACACTTGGCACAGTTCCTGAGCACTGCAACTGAGTTTTTAATTAAATAAAGCAAAACAATTAAAGCAAAGCCTCATAATAATAGAATAACTCAGATTACTCAAATAATTGTTTCAGGCACAAAGAATAACATCGAAAATGTTAACAGCCTTAAGGCTTTAGGCAGAATTAAATATCTTTTTATCAATTACAAAGAGAATGCCACGCCCCTTTTTAGAGAGGTCTCAATCAAACACGGGTTTAGTAATAATGAAAATAAAAAAAACTATTTTGAGTTCAGATTTTAAACTTTTATTATGTGCATTTAAAGTTAGCACAATATGCATAATTAAAGCACTGCTTTCCATGTGCCTGGCACATTTTATAATCTTGAAAAAAATCCAGTCGCTGATTATTCAGTTACTAAGTAGTTCTAGATTATTTCAAAAATCTGTTAATCACAATTAATCTGATTAGCTGTTTCAGCCAATTTATATCAGTTTTAATCAATCTCTCATTGATTGAAATTGCACTTTTAAATCGGTAAATAATTTGACAGTAAAACAGAGAGGTAGAAAGGCTTAATTTATTTATCAGTTCTGTGTCTCAAGACTTGCTCTTCCTCTTTTTTCACATTTCCACCTTCACTTAGTTATGTGGATGACCCTGAGCAACTGTACAGTCCACTGTGTTTAGTGCTAGTAGTTTGCTAAGGGCATGGCCAGCCATAGGTCCTTTTTCCTTAACTTTATTATAGCACCTTTATTACTATGTCTGCCTGATTTCCCAGTGGCAATGAAATGAAAAAGCAATTGGTTCTCCTTTTTATTACTGTCATCTTTGTTTTTAGACCTAGAGAGTAAAATTTCCTGAACTCAAAGAGTTGCACTTTTACCCCTGTCTGAAACCAGGAGAAAGAAGGACAATAACTGGGAAAATAACAATAGTGATGGTAAAAAAAATGACATGTCACAAACACAGCTGAAACCAGAGGGCCACTAGGATGTTGTTTATGACTAGATGAGTCAATAAGTGTCGGATGGTGGCCTTCGCTATCTGCCAACTCCCACAGTAAAGGAAAAGATGTTTCAGAGGAGATTAAGATCACAGATGGTGAGGAAACAGGGATGTGGAGAAAGGAGGATGAGGTGGAGTGTGGTAAAAGAGAGCTGGACATTTAGAAAGAAGCAAAATTAGGCTTTCTAAAGGGAGTAAAGACAAATCATGAAGAGGATTTGAGGTTTTTAGTAACTCCATGAAGACGTGCTGATGGGAGATTGGACTTCTCTGCCACAATGCCTCAACTCATTTATCATTTATACTTCATTAGGGGACAGTAACAAGGCTGTGTAAGATCTTGCAGGTCCGTTATTATTCAGATATTTTCAACTTTGTCATCCATCTATTGGCCTAAGCATTGTAAATTATCAACACTTCAAAAAATACCAATACCGTTCTATTGGGACTTAGTCTTGTTCAGCATTTTTATCTTGTCACTTTAAATCAGGACTGCAGTCTCTACAATTTCTTGTGTCGTCTTTTTTTGTTTTTTTTTTTACAATAATTCTAGAGACAGCAGCAGACAGTTATAACATCTCAACGGCTGCCCTCCGGACCTTCACACGTGTAATTATAATCGAGAAAGATAATTAAGAAGGCGGAGAAGAAGACAGATCTTGTCATTCGGAGAACAATGTTGTCCAATCTTCTCATGTGTATTCTCACTCAGTTATCAGTTGACGTGTTGGTGCAATCAGCCAGAATGCTTGCTGCTAGGTTTGAAAGTTGTAAATGTCAACACACAAACCTCTAATTTAGTTAAGATTCAAAAGTTAATGACATCAGAAAGGTTGTTAAGGGTGTAGAAAGATTCATGTTCGTGTGATCTCTCTCAGATCTAATCATCTTCCAGTCATCTGTCACACAAAGATTCATGGTTTGATACTGCACAGTGCTTACTGCTGGTTCTGCTCAAGCAGAGAACTACAGGGATAGCCAGTGATAGATTATTCTTTCCAACCACAGCTGAACTCAGATTTCTGCTTGTCTGGCCAGTTATGTGTTTATTTCCCACAAACCTTAGTCCACTTTTGCAGATAAGGGAAAACCTTATGAATAGTGACCTACCTATGTGAAAATCCTACTCAGCCGCCTCTATATACTAAGCATTTACCCCTTGTACTCTTCCAAACACCACTCTGCAGATGTACAATGCACAGTTTCATAGGCCTAAATCAGTTTTGTTTTTTTAATGTTTTTTTTGTGTGCAAATTATTAAATATCTTTTTGTTATGACACTAAAATGCTTTCATACTGTACTTCTAAAAAGAAGAAATAAATAGCAAATATTGTATCTGATATTAATACACTCAAACAGCTTTCCGTAGCCTTGAAGTATCTCTGTCTGTCTGTGGAGAGAACTGGCTTAGGTTCTGCAGTTATCTCCAAAAGCAAAGCTTGCTCTTGTCTAAAGACACAGCAGCTTAAAAGGCTAGCCCATGAATGAATCATTGTCTACATTTAAGTAGTGCGACTTCATCGTTAATAAAGGCGTCAAGTGTTTTGTCCTAGACTGTCCAACATGTACTGTACATGTCAGGCTTTCTTACAAAGAGAGTGTATCTGTTGATTTGCTCACCAAGTTTAAATTTGTGAAGCCCTGTAGGGAATCCAGTGTGACCAACAACATTTCTTTCACTCATTCAGTTGTGGTATGTACACTCTTTGGTTTTTAACATTCATAAACCCTTTGCAATTAAGCAAAAACAAATATGAAATATTAAGTGGTAAAGACATTACATTTCTTCTACTGCTCCCATTCCTTTTAATTGTAATATTTTTAGCTTAGGATGACAAGTTGGTATGTGGGCATTATATGCACAGCTTTTCTGGGTTTATTTTTAATCTCATGGATGGTAATTACCACTTTACTGGAGTAATTTTTTTAGGCTGACCAGTCCTTGGATGGTTTGCCAATGTTCCATCGATTCAGATGGATTTAAATGTTGTTTCAATATCTTTTGAAGATGGCATGTTTTTGTTTATCTCCATGCCCATTCTTGTCTCACAGGTTCTACTAGGGTAGCAAATTAAAAGGAATTCAAATTTTAAGCAAAATGCTGTTAATGAGTCAATTCACAATTTATCGGTGGTAGAGATTCCTTACCAACTTGGTCTGGATAACTTTTATCGCTCGATAGTTAAAATCAGTTTAAGATGTTTTTTTCATGCTTGGTGAGTTTATCGAAAGAGCTTTTTTTGTTTTTTAAATCACTAGTGGCTCATTTATTGTAAAGTGGGCTGACAGGAAAGATGGTACAAGAAAGGGGAGACATGCGGCAAAAGACTAAAGGCTGGATTTGAGTCCAGGTCGACCACGTCAAAGATTAAGGCTGACATGTGTCATGTACAGTAAGCTAACCACTGCTCCATCAAAGCATACCCTAATTCATATAAAGAACTCTAATTTCTTTATTTTGATGACAAATAAATCTCATAGAGGGAGATGACCTTACTGTCAATAGTTGACATCAAGAACTGACTATAAGATTCTTTAAAAATGGAAATGTGATATTTTTTTCAGAATAAAAATACTGGACTACCTAAAAAAATCCCTGCAGTTGAATAGTTTTTTTTCCTCCATTCATTTTTAACCAGATTCATTAGTGGCATAAACTTGGTATGACCAGTTGTACTTCAGCATGTTTTTATTTGTATTTTTTACGCGTTATTGACAGTATAGGTGCAAAGGCATCTGTACTGATATGTTTAAACACCAATAAGCTTGCCATCAAATAACATCATTGTGTGTATGTGTTTGTGTCCGTGTGTGTGCTGGGTCTTCACTCACTCACTCTGGCATCTTCTCTGCTCTCTTGGCCAAACTAGCAGCTGGCAGATGGAGATTGCCCACTCATCAGGCCACTTTATCACTTGGCCCACAGAGTTCAAGGAGGCTGTCAAAGACCAAGCTGAGGAGCCTTCTCACTTATCAACTACACACACACTCACACGACCAGTTTCAAGTGGAACAACTTTGCCAGCTAGCCCCTATAAAGAGCAGCTAGGTGCTTGTCATACCACAAATAGTTTGTTGAAGAATTAAAAGAACAAGTTCTCATATTCTAGACACACTGTGACATTTTTGTCTGTTTTAAGTTTCTTGGCAGGGTAAAGTGTTCCTATATATATATATATATATATATATATATATATATATATATATATATATATATATATATATATATATATATATATTTAGATATTTATATATATAAAACAAGATTTGAATTGACCAAGCTAACATGAGGAAAATGAATCAAGTCATAAAACTTAAATAATATGGATATGGTTTCTTAAACCTGGTAGTGAGTTCACTGTACCCCAAACATCTCCACAGCTACCCAACCTTTAATGCCTCCTATGGGATGTGGAGGAAATGGAGATTCTGCAGCATGGATTTGCAGCAGGTAAATATGAAGCAACTGCATGATGCATTCTTTTCAATAAAGATCTACAAATTTGAGGAATAATTATACATAACATATTGGGAATTCGTATTTCCTAGGATTAAGGTAGATTAGGCAGACCACATTCCTCTTGAGAGGAGTATTGGAAACTTTAGTGAAGGTAAACAATGATGGAATTCAAACAACCATTCATTTTTAACAAAAATAATTATGGGGCAGCAAGTGGAAAAACATATCTCTTACATTTATTTACCAGAAATGACCAAACCTGGAATAATAGTGGGAACTTGACTTACAAATGGGGGAATTCGCTTTTAAGCAGGATGCTATGGAGAAACTAGATTTTAACAGTGAGATCACACTGTTATACCTTTAGACAGCAAATAAAATGCATCTGGACCAGTCAGGCACCTGGTCCAAGTAGTTCCCTCCTCTGATGCTTTTCCATCTCACTTACTCCCTCCCTCTTTTGTCCTACTTACCCAACTACTGCAAAATCACTTAACTTCACCTTGCCTCCTCTGTCTCCTGCTAATACACATTAGCAGCCAGCAGCCATATGTAATAGGGCTTTGCGTTCCCCTGCTGGTATAATGGCTTCACTGACACATCTCCCATTAAATTTGGCCAGGCAATGCAGCTCAGGAAGCCTCTGCACATTTTAAAATACCATTATGTATCTTCCATAAACAAGCAGGCGAGTGTCAGTAACTTAGGGAATAGTTTGGAGACTATTTTTCTTGTTTGTTGAACTTTTCCATTTTCCTCTTATTTTTAAGACTTCTTTCCTCTGGGCTCTTCTATCTTGGAAAAAATAACAACTATTACTGGCAAAACAAGGAGTTATACATGGCTGTAATATAAGGTTGATCAGATTACTATGTAACTAATTGGACACGTGTGCTGTATCTAATGGGCTACTTTGTATCTTCCAAACATGTACAGTACCACATATAATAAGATAGAATCTGTAACATCCTCATCAGTTTTGCGTGGGTAACTGGTGCCCAGACCAAGATAATGTGATCATCATCAGGAGATGTAAGCATGGTGAACAAGAGTGCTGATCCCACACAATAATTGACATGTTCAATTGTTTAATTAAAGCAACCTGTCTAATCACGGTGAGGGCTCATTCTGGAGAATATTTGCCTTAAAACATGCAATTAAGTAAAATCCAGGTAAGAAAAACCTACAAAGATAGTTGCTTTAGCCAGTAGGGAAGAAAAACTTAATCTATTCCTTCTGAAATCCCGCAAGGTTGCTGACTTTATTAAAGTCTGATGCCACAACCACTGCCCACCACCCCCACGTGATGAAATATGTTCTATAACTGCTGGAAAGAAGAAAAGAAGGGAGCAGGAAGGAAGGGAATACTCTCAATCTCATGCAGTAAAGTCTATAATACCCCAACTACACAAAATAAAGGCAATTAAAGACCGCTTGTTATCTTGTCTGAGAACAGGAGAAGAACTTGTACAGCAACAAGCACCTTGACAAAGAGATTTGTTTGGCCAATGGAGTGTGGCGTTAATTATCACAGCTTGATTAAAAGCAGCAAGCTGGAATGAATGTCGTTTGTCTTTTCAGCCTTAGACAATGCCATCGTCACCAGGGTCATTATATTGGAGGTCTCCTTGGAGTATTTTTGGGAATGGAATGAAGGAAGTTTTTTTTTTTCCAAATGTTGAGTGATACAGTGGTATATTTATAGAGTTTGCAGGGTCATGTTCCAATAACAGAGGATAGCAAGTAATACACCAATAAATAAAAGCTTCATACCCCCCCCCCACCACCCCCGCTCTTCTTGCCTCATGGCAGAAAGGAAAGAAAAAGTTATTTTTTAGCCAAATGGTTTTAACAATAACTTAGCCAACATATTGAGAGATTTCCTACAGAATCTCTAGTAATCTGTCAAATATTTTATCCAGTTAGTCTCTATGGTTGCTGAAAGTTGCAAATGACAGCAAATGGCTAAATGTGTCACAAACGACCAAACAAGATGCAGGCATTTGCAAAGTGCAAAAAAATCAAACACCGATTTTTTTTTTTTAAATTCAACACTAAAATGCTGCAAAATGAAACTGTTTCAGACACATAAATTAGAATGAAGAAAAAAGATGCATAAAATGCAAACACACAAACACACACAAACAAAATAAAACAAAGTAATACTGCTCATGGAAAATGCTGCAGCTACCGAAATCCGTAGCAAATTGAAAAGAAAGGAAATTTGCTCTCAAAAAGGTAGTTCTCCAAACCACAAGGGGTCTTTCAGCACCAAGACCAGAGCAGGGCCAGACCCGCAGTATGGACACAAGGACTGAGATGAGGAGGAAAAAAAATGTTTATTTATAAATTATTATTTTTTTGGTTATGTATCAGTAAAAGCAGCATTGGTGTAGGTAGAAAAAAAAAGACATTGCTGTGTGCCAGCAAATACTTGCTGTGCCAAATGTATTTTCAACATAAGACCTCTACAAACATTCAAAAGAATATAACTCATTTGACCTGCGATAGACTGGCGACCTGTCCAGGGTGTACCCCGCCTCTCCCCCATTGACAGCTGGAAATATCACCAACCCTCGCGACCCCAGCAGGGATAAGCGTGACGGAAAATGGATGGATGGATGGATGGATGGATGGATGGATGGATGGATGGATGGATGGATGGATGGATGGATGGATGGATGGATGGATGGATGGATGGATG
>NW_015150653.1:318878-324611 GCF_000732505.1 Cyprinodon variegatus
TCAGCTAAGCCACATCTACCCCCATTGGGAGAAAATGCTACTGTGGTTAGTTATTGCACAATGGAAAATAAGGGTCCAGTTTCTAGTAACACTTTCAGAAATTTGTTTTAATTTCTCAATAAAGAAATAAACATTTAAGATAATATGGATGTACATTTTCAGCATTACGGACTTTAAGGTGAGAATATTGTAAAATGTAAAACAGAAGAGATACCAAAACCAGTAAAGGTCTGCATATATTTAGGCTTGAACAGTGAGGCCATCCATCATATCTGGTCTTAATTTCTCTTTTCTATCAACCTGATCTTTTTCTGGCTTTCTCCAAATCGTTTACTCAGAGTTTAATGTGCACAGCATACACTCAAGCAGAAAAAAAATACAACACTACTGTTCAAGTCCTCTCAAGGCCAGGAAAACAAATATGCCCATTTTCCTATTTGATTGGGTGTCAGTGTGTGGAGGAAGGGGGACAGGTGTGATGCATAAAATGACCCTGTGACTCCATCACGCGCACGACAGCTTTATGGTGAGGAGGTGTTTCAATCACGCAACTGCCCTGCAAAGCATCAATCAAGACACGCATGCACATACAGACACTGCACACACACTTGTTTAGACTCTTATCATGATGACAGAGAAAGAGCAGCAGAGTAAATGAAGTGCACTTGATTTTAAAGGCGAACAATCAGTTAACATTAACTTGAATATATATTCTTTTCAAACTTCTGTATTACATAACATTAAAATCCTACATTATGTGTAAATTAAACCTTTTACTCTTTATGTTATTTACAGTCTTTCAACCCATAAAGGATTACTAAATTATCACAGTATACAATCAAGAAATCACATTAGCAAATTCTGATTTTGTCTTTTTTGTCCCTGAAAACACTTTAGATTAAAGTAAAGACCCTTTTTCTTTCTACGTATCACTTATGTTGAAGTGTTAGCTATAGGCAAAACAAACCGACAAATGGAAGTTGCCAGTACAAACAGCACAGGGTTGGCTACACAATGAGCTTAATTTAGAATATAGCATAGTTGTTGGTGGCTGAAAGAGTAGACAATTAAAAGTTTGAGCTCATACCTGCTTCCACTGCCAGACAAACAAAAACAAAAAAATATAGTAGCTGTGGTCAAAGGCAGACACTTAGACAGCTCCGGTTATAAAAAGAGAAAAGTTACCAGGCAAATAAAGGTAAATATAATATTGTCTCTATATATATATATATATATATATATAAAACAAAATACGTTTCTTTGTGTTTTAAGAAACATCAGAGAACCCAATATTAAGCCTGACTTAGTGTTCTGCACTTAAAAGGTTAATCAAAGTTTATAATAATGAACTGCAGTTAACTCAAACTGCAGTTAATAGCAGACAGGCTGATAGCAGCCTTGCAAAGCCAGATGATGACTGAGTTAGCTTGTGAGTAGGCGATAAAGCTAGAGGCACAGTCATAAGCTGGTGAAAATCCTGTGAGGACAGGGCAGCACAGAAACATATGAAGGTGGATATTGGAAGTGACTGATGTAGGCAAGGAGACAATCTGGCAGAGACTGACAGAGAAAGATGTTTACAAATTGTGCTATAACAGCTTGGTAATGTTAGAGTGATGGGAGAGAGGCAAGTGCATCTCCCCCCTCTAATCAATAAAGATTAATAGAACAGAGAGTGGCAGGCTGCAAATAAACCTGAAAACAATCAAACAGGCAGCCTACATGACACCTCAAGGTCTGGATAGACACACACTCATGACAAAGCAGGACTGGGTTCTGCATTTTCCATTTTCTCGCTGAAACAATACCCTAACTGTAACTCCATGTTGCAGAAATGCTCTGCATGGGTGTGACGGCGGAGTCGTCATCAACCGGGACTTAGTTATAAGGTTAATTCCGGATTGTAGAGCGCCGGGAGGGAGTCGCGTGGTGACGTAGTGATGTCATCAGAAGTTTATTTTTATTTTCTCATTAGTATTGATTTTGTTATTTTTATTATTATCATCATTATTTTTGTATACTTAAGAGTTTATTTGATTTAGAAGTAATTGCTTAGTTTTGTTTTATATTTGCTTTCTGTGGGCGGAGCCTGTAGCTTTAAAAGCAGGTCTCTGTCGGAGAGACTCCTGAACACTGAAGGTGATGGACCCTGATATTAAAGGTACTTCAGTTTGTCTGATTTTAACCTGCCTTAGACGTCCTTGTAAATATTCTACACCAACCACTACACTCAATAAAAATTACTAAAGTGATCTCCGGTCTTTGCCAGAAATTTTTGTTTGACCAAGTCATAATAGAACCCCGTCACAATGTGTTATTAAACAAAATATTCAAATGGCTAAACTACATTCTAGCATGCAGTCCAGCTCTGCAGAGATCTGCTAATGAGCTTTTATTGAAGTCAGGTGTGTTAAAGCAGAGATTAATCAAAAGGTTACCTGACACAGGCTCTCGAGGACTGGAATTTAAGACCATTGGTCTGAATAAATCAGTAGATTTTTACCACCATGTTTCTTTTGACTGGAAGAAATGTTAACCTTTAAAAGTAGGCCAGACAGAGCCTTGACTAGAATCTGCTAAAAAATCTGTGGAGGGATTTAAAGATTAGGGTGATGTTGAGGCCTTTCCGATATCAGAGGACTTTGATCGTTGTTACACCACTGAAGATTTGTTCTTTTTATTGGAAAGGGCCATCAATGATTTGAATTTGTCTTTTAAGAAAATTAAATGCAAATGACAAAATTGGCTCTCCTTTTTCTTCATTTTGTTTTGCAGACTTTACTATCATTCCACTATAATCAAGCCTTAGGGAAAATTTACATATACTGTATTTTATTAACATTGATGAGCAAACGCAGTTAGTGATATTGTTCTTAACTCTATCTGTTGTCATAACTAATTTTATTAAAGATAAATGACGAGATTCACATTTTTGCAGGTATCCCAAGTTTCCACATCTCACTTTTACAAGAAAAATACTAAGCATGCTTGTGAGAGTAAATGTTTATAAGATAAAAAAAAATTATTTTGTTGTTTTTCTTTTAAATGGATATATTGGATACCTTTATCCATCAGTTCTGTGATTTTCCAAAGTGAGTTTACTTTGACAGTCCACTTTGGCTGAGACAACCATGATGAAAAAAAAAAAGAAAAAAGCAAAACAAAGACAGTCAAAGTATTGCAGTGGAAAATGTTTTTTTTCTTTCTTGCCTTTGTATGCTCTTCTTCAGAATGAGGATATAAATAGATTCAGAGCCTTTCAGAGTGGCTTCGTCAAGAAGGTTAAAGAGCTTCAGATAGAAGGCTTAGATCCCACTTGTGATATAAGGTTTTCACTTTACTGTGGTGTCCTAGAGTGAGAATAACTCCTTACTGGCTTAATGAATGCTGCTCTGTTGGTATTTTCCACCACTGAGATGTTGTTCTACTTAGGGCCAATCTTAATCTTTATTGGTGACTAATAGGGCATGTTGTCTTAGTAGACCTACTTACCTTGTCAGATATAAGCAAGAGTAGTGGTCCTAATCTATTGCAGTGTCTTGAGTGTTTCATGCATATTGAAAGGAATAATGCCTTCATCCATTTTAAGCTTAGAAATGCAACAGGGGAATACAGGGAGAAGCTATTTTTGCATAAGAAAAAACAGACCGAGGAAGGGTCGTCATCATGCATGCAGGTAAATGTGAGTGAGTGTGTATTGTGTGGGGTTAAATGAAAGTCAGTGAGCACACATGGGGCATCATAAGCAGACAATGAAAAATGAGAGTGGAGAAGCTGTACAGCTTATTTCCCTGTGGGAACAGCTACAAGCAGCCATACGTACCTTTGGTGATAATCGCTTTGTGTATGTGTGCGAGTGCGTGTTTTTTCTTTGTATTTTCAGTGTGCAAGTGGCAGAGCAAATTGAAAACGGGAATACGTGACAAACTCAGGCGGTACCTCAGTGCGGGTGTGTGTGTGTGTGTGGATATCACATTAACCCTTTTCATTTCTCAGAGGCTGCCATTTGATTAAAGCAGGAATCGATTTCTTGGGAATGTCATCTTCATAAGGCATCAATTCGTCATCAGGCCTGCAATAGCTTCTGTGTGACGAATGTTGTGTTTAAACATCCGTTAGCTTCAGATACACCATTTATTGCCGATTCCTTAGCTTACTTTAGAGCAGTGTGTTTTAAAGGAGGTTTTGAAAATGTTTTTGCTGAAGATTAGACTGTTTACAGCTGCTGGAAGAAGTTGGCTGAGTCAAGTTTGTAAGTTTGTTTGTCAATTGAAGGAAAGTCTACTGAAGTCTTTGTAGAAAAACGTATATAGAGGATTTAGCAATCAACCACTGGGATTAATTGTACTGCTTAAAATATTAACTCCAAGGATGGACCTGTTTGTGTTTATTAACAACAAACTATCTAAATTTTCTCTCAGCCAGTATTCTCTCAAAGATTAGTATGTATTTGTTTGGAAGAGATTTCAAATACGACATAAACTGGAATGCCTGCTTCACAACATATGTACATGCATCAAATGAAGGCTGATGAAACACTAAGGTCATTGCTGATTATTTTTTGCAAGTTTCATCCATTCCAGTTCCATTTGAAGTACCATTTATAGATTTCTCTATGATTAATTTTAAATACATAAAGAAACTGATAGACAACCAGTATAACCAAACCACCATTGTTTTTAAATGCTGTGAGTCTGTCCATTTGCATGAATACTTTCACAAAATAGTTGTGGATTTAAAGTTTTGTATTGAAACATTTATGTAAGGTGACCACAGAATTATGGACACCATGTTAGGGCAGACAAGAGAGAAGACTAGATGAGAGAAATGATGGACTGACAACATCCCAAATTCTCATCAGCCCAAAGTGAAAGTCCAATACTATACATAAGTCTGATGAACAACCTTAATATGAGGCACCGTGTTCTAAAGTTTGAACTCTCAGGATACTATCACATTTTCCTTTGCAGACTCCAAAGTAGGTGAGAAAATCCAGCTCATCAATAAGATGGTTTTCTGTAGCTACAGTTGCAACAAAATAATTATTATCCATTATTTTTTGTTTTATCCAGTTTACCACAGAGGAGCAATGTGTGAGCCATGGTTGTTGAAGAACAGCATAAAAAGAATTAGAGTAAGGATCTGGTGGATAATACAAAGCTACAATCAGAAGATGCTAGTTTCCTTACAATTTGAATGGGGGAAACTAAGGATTAAATGTTCAAAAGAATTTTAATTATTAACTTTTTTGGACTAATCAATAAGTCATACTGAAAGATTTTTGCTACTCCTCCTCCACACCTTGGATTCCAGGGCTTCTGAAAATTTGAATAGCTGTAATGAGTTGAATCATTTACCATTTATTATTTATATATTCCTACTTCAGTCACATTTCGTAAGACAAAATAAATCATTCTGATTATTGCAAATCAAATCAGTCACACAAAACTTGTTTAGAAAAGAGATCCTATGTTTAATAAACCATTAAGTTAAAATTAGTTAAATTTTTGCTATGATTAATTTCCATTAGCTCATCATGGTTTACTCATTTAGGGAGTTTTGATTTTTGGCATGGCGAGGATATCTGGATAAGTTAAAGGTTGGGTGACAGAAGAGAAGTTGCTGAGAAGTCTGTTAAAATACAACTCTGCTTCCTGGTCTGCACCCTGGGGTGTCAGGGTTTTGGAGGGCTAATACATTTGGCTAGATCCCTAGAAAGAATCTGGACTAAAT
>NW_015150653.1:325331-341845 GCF_000732505.1 Cyprinodon variegatus
ATATATATATATATATATATATATATATATATATATATACAGTATGTGTGTCATTTTTGGTCCTCCATATACTATAAAGCATCCAATCCCATTTGTATGCCATTTAAGGAAAATGGCATACAAAAAATTCATTAACCGAAACAAAGAGCTATCCACAGAGTGTAGACCACAAATGCCCAAGAGGAAGGGATCTTGGATCCCTGGAGCTTTTATGTAGTCCATTCATAAGGAAAGTGCATTCAGACCCTTTAAAATAAACAAATAAAACTCTCCTAGGAAGAGAACCTCAAGAGGTCAGAGGTTGTAACGCTTGCACTCCACAAATGTGGCTTTATCAAACAGTGGCCTGTGAAAACCATTGTTGATAGAATGCCATAAAAAGTCACATCTGCCACTTGTCAGGAAGTGCTCAAAGAAACACTACTCCAAAAGGTATTCCTGTCAGATTGCACGAAAATGTAACTTTTCGGCCTATGTGTTGAAACATGTGTCCAGAAAAAAAGCACAGTGAAAACTCCCTAGAGTGAAATATCATGTAAGCAAGAAAAGGGAAAACCAGTCAGTGTGGATGGGAAGCTGGATGCAGTAAATTCAATTCTAGAGGAAAACCTTTCAGATACTGCAACAGAATTGAGAGTGGGGGTTGTCTTTCATTTTCTAAAAAGACCACTCTTAATAAAAACCCAGAACTCATCATTTACTATGGTTTAGACCAAAGCATTTTCTGTTAGAAACACAAAGTCCAGTTCTTAGCCAAAATGGAATAGATGCTTTTTCTGTCAATGGCACTGTTAGGTCAGGATGTTATCTGGAATTAAAACTACTGACTACAGGGTCAGCAACACAAGGAATCACTACATCTTTTTGTGCTACTGGTTGCCAGAATAAACAGAGTATAGACAGTTTAAAATTGTATCACCTACCAGCTGCCACTGCCTGACAAATATAAGATATTGTTAATTAAAAATAAGAAAGGGACAAGATAAATTAAGGTAAATAAAATATTGTCTTTCTTTGGCTGGGATTATGATTTGGTTTAGTACTATTACTCAGTATTTAAAATGATCCAAGCCTGTGGTGCAGTCGTTCTGTGGCCAAGCCGCAGATGGGGAGAACCGTGGATAGTACTCTGTGAGTTTTTCTATTAGCTAGGTGTAGATGTGGGGCCACTCAACCAGAGATAATCCTTTCGGATCATCCATCCATTGAGTGAGTGTGTAGGGGTCGACAGATCTGGTTTTGTACATTAAAGTTAGCGCTTTCATATAACTATCCTTGTTACAGAATTTGTATAAACCTACATATTCAGAGGAAATAAAACTTTGTGCTGTAATTAATTACAGCAAATGTTGCTAGATACCCTTATTAAAGTGGATCCTTTCTGTCTCCTGCTATGCTCCATCCACAAAAATATGTCACAATTGTTGTGCAATAAACCATGTTAATAATTCTGGACATTGAGAACCAATGTCTATGTTTAATCTTAACATGATCACTTGAGAAGAAGAGGCAGTTTTGCTCATAAAATAGCTGTGAGATCTCTCCTCTCTGCTCTGCAACCCCCTATTAGCCAACTTGCTCTTCAGGACTCCTCCCACATAGGTGTGCCTTGGCCCCCCCACAGAGCTGAGAACAGTAAAAAACCACAGCACAGTGGAATCCTTTCTCTTTCCGTGAAGCTTGGTTCACTTTGGAAGAGGACAAAACCATAGCGCCCAAAGGCCCAGATCTCCAGAATGATCAATAATAAGTCATGATGGTTGACTTTTCAGAACCAAACTGCTACAAAACAGACTTTTTGAAACACATTTCTCTGAGTTTAGAACTTACAGCGCCGCACTGGAGGGGAAAGTCTCCTGAGAAGATGTTCCCTTAGTGTGAGCTGCTTGGAACAAAGAAAAGCCCCCTTTTGCTGTGAGCCTGCCGTGCTACAGTAAGCTGCTGCTAGATGAAAACTCAAACCTTCCAAAGTGGACAGGAACAAAGGTATAAGATCTGGCACAGTTAGGGAGAGATTCTAGTGAAACAATATGTCTTTTGATGATTTTGATAATTTCATGTATTTACCGATGAGTAAAGACAAAGCTAACAGGATGGATCACATTGTACGCTTTGCTACAGTAATATGTTTTAAGCTATTGTTGAAGTTTGGATAAGCTTTATTTCACTAAGGGTTTAAACACTGATATAACATTAGTGTTATAGTGTTATGTGTTTCTCATATGCTCATTACATTTCAATTACCAAGTTATGACCAAAAGTTGTTTAATGCAATCCTCATGTCTATTCACTGCTAGCTCTTTCAAAGAGGGTATATAATCATTTAGCTGAAGGTTAATGGTTCCCGATTAAGCCAATCATTTAATAAAAAAATTGGTTTGAAAACATTAAAATTGCTCCAAATTAGTGAAAAGCTAATTTGATCACATCCCAAATTCTTCACGATAAACTTTGGCTGTCAAACACAAAATCCATGTTAAACTGTGATAAGGTTTTCCACCATGTTTTCCCTTCCTCTTTGTACATAGTAGTTTAGTTGAGTTTCACTAGCTTTTACTCAAGAGTTCTTAAACAAAAATATGTTTGACTTGGAGCTGAACTCATGGTACTAATATTTTGAATGGAAGTAAGGTGCCCGAATATGTATGTCATACTTTACCTTAACTGTAATACACACCTTGGCCTTAATCTACTGGCCACATTTTAAATCAAAAGTAAGCAAATGGTTGCAACATGGCAAAAAATATGACAAAGTGGAAAGAATATGTTCACTTATTTGAGACTGTGTAACTGTTTAACACTTTCAAACCTTTCATTTTCAATTCTAAAACATTTCATGACAATTTAAACTTACCTTTATCCCAATCTTGTTTTTCATCAGTTCCTGAAAAGATTCGTCACACTGTGTAATATGTTATGACCTTTGGATGTTTTTGAGAGAGCGCACAATGCAGTGTTTTAAAGTTGTTGTTTTCAAAGATGTTTGCTCCATTGCCCTTGAGAGGAAATGAAAGGTAGGTGGTCAACATCTACTTTCTCCACATTTACTCTTTTTAAGGCTTTTGTTCCCTTACGCAGGAGTGCAGAGTACTGCATAGCTCTTTGTCTACACACCAGCTGTGTATTGAAAGGACTGCATCAGCAACACAATAAAAGCAGTTGTAGACCTCTGTCAGTCTCTATATCAGAACTTTTCTTCTGTTGTACCTCTGTGTGCTCAGGAGCAGTACAACAATGTTTAAACTCTCACATACAAGAGAGTACAAATTTAAAGAGAGCTTTTAGCTCCAGAGCACCAGTGTTGTTGTTGCACGGGCATAATAGATTGCTGGACAACCAAAGACATGGTTAGCTCTTAATAAATCAAGGACAAAGAAGCTACCTTAAGGTTCACCTTGTATTTTTTTAAGGTAAACAGTGGGGTTAAATTGATTTCTTTTCTTACAGTATACTGAGGACTTTATTGGAGCCTGTGATCATCACAAAACCCTCTCGACCCACTGAAAGGTGTACTTGTTTGTATTTCAAATCCAATCTTTGTAAATTAGTAAGGATAGCACAGTTGCTTGATGTTACCTGTAGCTGTAATAGTTTAGACACTTCACCTCAAGTGTTAATTTGTGTAAAGGTTCATCTCTTTTCTAAGAAAATACCAGAGAGACATGTAATTCAATTTATAACATAAGGTTTATACTATTGCAACTGTTTTTACATTTGAGTTTTGAATTCAGTCATATAGACTGAAATCTGTTAAAAGTGTGGGAGTATGCATTGTCAAAGGAATTCAGAAATGCTATAATTTTACATCCATTCTTAAATATTTACCCTATCCTGTGTTAAAGATATGCTCTCTGTGTGTCTACACCTTGGAGCTTTATCTAAAAAAATGCTCTCTTCACCGAGCCAAGACAGGAACAGGGCACACTCAGTGGATAAGAGGAACACTATAGAACATTACAAAAAAAAACTTCTCTCTCCACTCGCCCCTGAGAACAAGAGCATGAACTAGAGCATCAACATCACATTACATAGTCTGGCCCTGATACCTGGTACTGAGCCGTATATAAAGAAGCAGGAGTAGGTGAATTAGATGTGTGGTAATTGGAAACCTGGCAGAGTTAGGCAGGTGAATGAAATGAGCATTTAGGGGAGCCCTCAGAGCCATGATCATAAGATATCCACTTATTTAACAGAGTAATGTTAATTCTTTCACTAAACATCATCAAAACTACTTCTGTCAGGGGTCAGCAACCCAAACTGCTCAAAGAGCCACATTGGACCAAAAAAACAAAAAACAAATCTGTCTGGACCTGGAAAAATGTAGAAGTCCTCTATAAGCCTTGTATGGCAACACAAGCTCCAAGTGTATTAGCCCACTATGAAAAAGGACTACGTGGGCTTAAATATATAAGCATTCATGATTAAATGTTTACCTGGCGACCTGTCCAGGGTGTGCCCCTCTCCACCGTAGACAGCTGGAGATAGGCACCAGCACCCCTTGCGACCCAAGCTGGGATAAAGCCTGATGGAAAATGGATGGATGGATTAAATGTTTATCTTCGAGTGAATATCACATAGTAGCACGAGGTGAGGGAGGAGCAGGGAACGCTCTCACTGCGTGGAATTCATCGCGCGCTGCTTCACCATGTGTGTTTTTGTTGCAGTGATGAAATTATTGAAACACAATAAAGGAATCTTTCTATGGTGGATGTGTTTAGGTTGGGAGGACTTGATTGAGTCATGAGGAACCAAGAAGGAATTGACTTCCATCAGAGCAGTGCTCTCTAAACCCAAATTCCAGTTCCTCCGTCACCAGCAATCCTTGGGGAGAAAAAAAAGGAAGAAAATTCACGTTTCCAGCATTGGAAAACATAATGAATGTTTGTTTGACCTCCTGCACACCATAAACAAAAGAAAAAAATAAACAAAAGAAAAAAGTTCCAGGAAGTTGCAAGGGGGGCACTAAAGAGCTGCATGCGGCTCGGGGTTGCCGACCCCTGATCTTAGTTATTGATCTGATAAGGATCACAATTTTAAAATTGTTTTAAAAACTTACTTCCTTTGTCGTTTCTTTCACCTACCAATTGAGGTCTTCATTGCGCTTTTTCTTAGTTTCGTTTACCTATTTATGACTTTGCTTAGATTTACTCTATGTCTTCTGTTTTTAGTTAACAGTTGGTCATCAGTCTTTATTAATATTACATTATTTTTGGGATGTGTATGTTTTATTTGTTAGGTGGTTTTCTTTTCCTTCCTTTTATTTGTTCTTGAACATTTTATTGTGGAATCAGTTGTAGGAAAAAAATAAAAACTAACATAGAATCGTCCTTTAAAACAGAAGAGGTGGAGGAGGGGAAAAAAGAAGAACAATCCCTCTCCAAAAAGTTCCTTGCTACTGTTCTGAATGTAAACATGTGTTACACTGGATATACAGAATTGATATGTACTGTGAGGATTAGTCTTCAAATGCAGTAAATGCATAATTGAATTATCAATATATATCTGCAATAATTTAGCATTTTTAATTTGCAATCCTATTGGAGTTTGATAAGATGTTAGATATATCGAAGCTTTATTTTATATTTTAAATCATTTAGCATTAATACTTTTTAAATCCAAAGCCAAATTTGTCAGTTTAATTTGTTATGTTTTGTTATGTTGATCTATATCACAGTAGTCTGTTGCAATTAAACTTAGCACCATGTGGTTTTCTAATAAATGGGGGTTGTACCCACTTGTAAGGGAAATGTTCTATTTTAATTACTTCATTAGTAACTGCTGCAGTAAATCAACACAATGACCTAATTAATACAATTTAGTTTCTAATTATCCTAATTATGCAGCCCTTATTTTTTAAATCCATTATATTTAACCAACCTCAGTTTGTTGTGATTGACTCTTTAGACCTTTATATCTGGAAGCTTCTTTAAATTATAAGAAGGAATTTCAAATGTATCTGCTCTCTGTAGGCCAACAACCGTGTTTTGATTTTATATTGAATTTCTCAGGTCAGTTCTATTGAGAATAGCGGATTTCAGTCTTGGAACAAGAACATCTAATGTGCTCTGCTTTTCCAAGGTTTCAATTTCAGGGTCAGTGGCAGAGATAGACTTTTTTGTTCAGGTGGTCAGATGTGAAGAGTGCTTTCTCTGGGGTTCACAAACTACTAGAATGAATGTGTTTCTCAATGAATGATTGCAATTTGAGTTTCTAAACATTAGATATGTTTAAATATACATTCACAAAAATAAGCATACGTAAATTTAAATGCTAGGCACAAAGAAGGAAAGATTTGTATTTATGTATAAACAATGTGCAAAAGTAAAATTTAAAACACAACATGACATATGTCAGCATCTGACTGTGTTTAGGAACACGCTCATAACAGAGAAGCAAAATAAAGTGCTATACAAGTGAAGCCATTTACCCATAAAAAGCAATACTGGTGCACAAAATGTTAAATGTTAATAAGAATAGTAAGTGCCGTAAACCTGACATTATCCAATGAGTGTCGTTATCAATTGAAATGTGAGCTGTGTGTGTCGCTTATTATTCTAAGAGTGGACGTTGCTCTCGTTCACATTCATTACCTCAAAACAGTCCTTTCATTTCACTGTTCACTAAAAATATGAACATATTCGGTGAACGCCGTTCATTGAACACGTTCGTGCAAAACACTGGACCCAATACACATCCAGCAAGCAAGCAACCCAGGAGTTTCCTAAGGCAAAAAAGTGTAATATGCTTAAATTGCCAAGTCTATCACCTGATATCTGCCCAACTGAGAATGCATTTCAGTAATTTTCCTTATCTTTTATTACTTTTAAGTAATTTTACTTACTTACTCCATAAAAGAAAGGGACGGTTGTGTATAAATGTAAAAATGTATTGAGTTCAATCAGTTTAGAATAGAATATAATAGAATAGAACGGAATAGAATAGAATAGGAATTTTCTTTATTGTCCCACAATGGAGAAATTCTGGTGTTTAGCAGCAAAAAGATTATACAAAAAATGGTCACACATATGTGGACCTTAGAAAAAATGTATAAGAATAACATAATAGTGAAGAATTAAAAAATAATGAATAAAATGTTGTAATGTCAACATTGTTTTTAAAATATAAATACTGTGCACCTGGAGAACATATAACCAATATACAGCTATGGACATTTGTACAGTAATGGTTATTTGACAATCGCAGCAACATCAGAGATGTGCAAAATGACAACAGCATGTTTAACTGACTAAGATAGAAACTATGCAAAAATCAGCATGAACAACTTATTAAGGTTGGTGGGAACGGTGGTGGTTATAGAGTCTTCCAGCTGCTGGAAGGAAAGGATCTGTGATAACGCTCCCTGGTGCATTTAGGGTGCAGCAATCTGTCACTGAAGGAGCTCTCCAGTTCTGCAACAGCTTCATGCATAATGTGGGAGACATTATCCTACAGGGATTCTGATTTAGTTAGGATCCTTTTGTTTTCCGCCCCCTGCACTGAGTCCAGAAGACATCCAGTCACAGAGCTGGCCTTCCTGATCAGCTTATCCAGCCGCTTTCTCTCAGCTACAGATAAGCCACTGCTCCAACAGACAGCTCCATAGAAGATGACTAATGCCACAACAGAGTCATAGAAGGTCTTTAAGAGCGCTCCCTAAACTCCAAAAAACCTCAGTCTCCTCAGCAGGAAAAGTCTGCCCTGACATTTCTTATACACAGCCTCAGTGTTGTGAGTCCAGTCCAGTTTGTTTTTCAGATGAACACCTAGGTACTTATAACAGTCCACTGTCTCAATGTCCGTTCTCTGGATATTCATCCGTGTCAGTGCGGTAGATCTGCTTCTGCGAAAGTCCACCACTAGCTCCTTGGTTTTCCCTGCATTAATCAGAAGGTGGTTCCGGGTCCACTGTCTGTACTCTGAGTCATGCCCACCTGTGATGATAAGGCCAACTATGGCAGAATAGTCAGAGAACTTTGGAGCTGGCAGTGTGGGGAGTTGATGGAAAAGTCTGCAGTGCAAAGGGTTAAAGGGAACGGTGCCAGCACTGTTCCCTGTGGGACCCCCATACTGCAAACCAACCTATCTGAGACACAGCGCTGTGCCCTCACATACTGTGGGTGGCCAATGAGGTAGTCCAGAATCCACTGGACTACCTCCATGTCCACATGTCCTGGAGTTGTACTGCAGGGGTACCATTTAAGTCTTCACCAGATTGTGGAGATTGTTTAAGACCAACCGTTCAAGAGTCTTCATCAGGTGTGAAGTTAGCGCTACTGGCCTGTAGCTGCTGAGGCCCTTTGGATGTTTTATCTTTGGCACCGATACCACACAAGAGGTCTTCCCCAGCTGCTGTACTTCTCCCTGCCTCCCAGTATGATTTTGTTTAAACTGAATAAAAGCTGTAAATTTGAAATCGAACTGCATCTGAATTGTTTTGTTAAATATTTATTGTGTTAATGTACAGCACAATAGTTTAGAGAATGTTGTTTCTGTCAAAATATTTATTAAGCTAACTGTATACTTGTGAACTCTCATTGCATGTTTCTACAGTATAGAGTGCAGTGTTATGTCTGCTCAGTATTTTGGAATCACAGGCTTATTCCTCAGTCCAGCAGCATCTAACTGTCTAGTTGGTCTGTTCTTATCTCATGTCAGTCCAAACAGCACACTCCTGACAAGTGGTATTTGACTCCGTCAGACTCTGACACACAGAGAGGGGGCAGACAGACAAACAGGGAGGATGTTGAAATGGAGAGAGAGAGAAAGAGTGATTCTGAGAGGCGAGTCATTCCAGAGTACCAGGGTGTGAATCACTGCCAATCTTTTCATCACACGTGGACCTCTTTTTGTCTGATAGAATGATCAGCGCACACTCATCAGGAGGGGGAAAATTGCCATTCGCGCTCAAAAACATGGCAAAGATAGTCAATTTTCTGCAGGGTTTGTTTTTCTTTCTGTGCTATCCATTTGCATACTATTTTGCGAGAAGGTTATTTTTATGTGCTTAGAAGATTATTGTCAGTCTGATATTATGCGAATGTGTCTTATTAGTGCGCAGAGAATTCAGACAGGGAAAGGTCATAATGTTTCTTTGTTCCCATGGCTCTTTTTCCTCAATTAAGACTAATCACTGGAGTCTAGCATTGATCCAGCCTTTCAGCCTTTCTCATAGCTGGATTCTGACATGTATAAGTGTTACGGTTTCATTGTGTGTATCAGAGACAGATAGATGAGGTTCAGAACCATAGACACATAAAAACTGTGTAAATCCTGCTCATAGATGAACATGGAAATGTGTGGGAATAGAAATGCTGCTCTCTGATCCCCGGCACATCGAATGATTTACCTCTCAGGTGTAATGGAGTAATTCCTGCCTCTTTTTTTTCTCAATACTCCATCTCCCCTTTCTCGTCTTTTTCAATTTACACTAAAATATTCTATGGTTCAGCTCTTTGACAAGTCATCTGTTTCTCTGAACAGTAGGAGAACAAGGCCATCAGGCGGACATGGGCCTGTATTCGTATATTGGTAAGGGTGTTTTTGCATAAATAAAGCAGTTTATTTGTTTTATTCCTGTTCCTTTTTCTTATCATGCTGGAAATCCTATTGCAGAAACTGCCTTGAGCATTTGAATAGCATTCAGTTGTAAGACAACATGCTACTTTTTGTTTTCCTCCACCACCTATAATGTACAGCATCAGATCTCAGACACAGAGTGAAAACACTGCTTGCAATTTATAAACACCAGTCAAAATATTCTCAATGTCAGCTCTCTTCAATTCAGGAGCTAATATGAGGTAACTGTTAATTAGCTTTAAAAAGCTTATAAATTATAATTGCTCCAATAGTGATTCATTCAACAATTTTAGATCATTTTACAATCGCTTACCGGTACTTGACAATAATGCGTGATATAAGATGTTGAGATGCACATCATGCAATATTTAAACCAGAGATAGTTCTTGTAAAAATTAAATGTTCTGCAAAGTGTTATCTACCCACTATCACCACATAACTCTCTGGAAGTAGATGTATTCTTTTGAGCTACATGAAGCTACTTAAAGTAAGTGGTAATAAGTAAGTAAAGTCATCTGCTAAAAATTCTAACTGAAAAATATAGAAGAAATTTCAATCTGAAGAGACAAGAGAACAGAAGAGATAAAATAAATACCAAGCACCTGAATGATCCATTCCCATCAAGTGAAAATGAAAATGAACACTAAGCACCATGGACAGAGTCCATGGTGCTTTTTTCATTAAGCACCATGGACAGAGTCCCAGTTCCCCCAGCGTCAAAAAATACCTTTGATCAGAAGGACAGACATTTTTGCACTGGTGTAGTCCTAAAAGGGCCTTCACATTTATAGTTTTGCAGTGTAGCACCCAGATAATAAAGCTTGGAGCATGCCATCCAATGTTATACTTTATCATAAATGTTTTTCTGTGCTTTATTTTACTGTTACTGTATCTCAGTTTTTTTTTTTTTTAGGATGTCTGTTAGGTGCTTTACCTGATTAGGCAAAGGCCCGCTACCACTCTCTAGTTATACTCGGTTAAAAAAAAAGAATAAATACAAAAATTAAAAATAAAATGATAATAATAATAAAATAATTGAAATTTATTGATCTCACATTGGATAAATTTACCTCTGCATTTAAGCCATCCCTCTGGGGAGCAGTGGGCTGCCATTGTGCTGCACCTGGGGAGCAATCGCGGGTTAAGGGTCTTTGCTCATGAACCCTGAGTGGAGCCTTGGGGGATTGAACCAAGTACTTGCAACCTTCTCAGAGCACAAGCCCACTGCTCTAACCAACACTTGGCCAACACTCCCCAAAACTGCTATTGCAAAGCCAGTAAGACTCAGGATCATAATAATACTCAATATTTTAGTAAAAGTCACAGTTTAATAGAAAATTAAGTTTTCTTCAGCAACATGGAGCAGATCTTCAGTACCCTAACCCCATCCTTACAGTTTCTCCAATTGCTATTTTTTGTAAGAAAGAAGGTTGATTTTTAGAGAAGTAATGACAATGTATCTAAAGGAGTCCTACTCAATTATATTGTTTTTTTTTTATTCCTTAATATGGTCATGGAAATATGTACCTTATATTAGTTAAAACTAGTCATTGGAAAACAGGTTTTTGAACATTATAAACAAAATTCTGGTCAATGAAATACCATTACCAACAGCACTGTTCAGTTTGTGTTTCTGAAAACTTTTTTTCTGTCTGACAATAAATGGAAAAACTTTTAACGATCCCTACAAATTCTGGGGATAATACTGCTAGCTAAGGAGACAAAATTAAAAACTTTGGGGAGTGTGGAACTGGTCAGAAAGTGGCATGAAGCAACAAATGATATATATTAACAGTCCAAATATTCTTGTGGTTGTATTATGCCGAATGGCTGCTTTTTTGATTGATATGATCATGAAGTTTGCTCTGTACCAGAAATTCTAAAGAAAAATATCTATCTCTGTGTTTGTAATTTTTAAGCTTACCTTACCATAACCCAGCAGGACAATGAGCCAAAGCACTACAGTAAGTCTCTGAAAGGCTCAAAAACTAGTAAAAGTTTGTTATATGACCTTTAAATGGACGGCCATGAAAATATAAAAACAGCTTTAAGAAAAGTTGGAAAATAAATTATCTACAGTAATTTCCAAACATATTCCCAGTTTTCACAAATCCTTGATGTCGGTTGTTCCTGCCGACTTTGGCACAATCCCTTTTGTAAAAGAGTTAAATAGTTTTGTTCTGATACGATTATGTTAAGATTTTGTTTCTCATATATCATCTGAAACGTCTACCTCATTTGAAGTATTCCTCGCCTATGTTCCATATCCAAATAGACAAGCAAATAACTGAGGAACTGTAAGCCCAAATTACATGTTGATACATCATTTGAAAGCTAACACCTTCTAGTTGAAGGTAAAAATATAAATGTAGTATTAGTAAAACACAGCCTTGAGTTCAAACTGACTGAAAGTTGTTTTGTTTATTCTCAAAAATAATAGGTATTTTTTTGAATAGCAGTAATAAAGACATGCTTGAGAATAGGCATGTCTCATTGTATTACATTTGTTCTAAATCATGTCAACCATGAATGCAGAAAATGTTAGACTTCTAGCTACAACAGTTCTAGAGCTGTGGGACTTTCAACTTTTGGTCTCTCCAAATGTGCCAAATTGTGTGAAATGCTGTTACTCAGTTATTTAACACAAAGAATAACACTAAAGATTTTTGATGGCCACAAAACTTTTATGAAGCAAGTTTTTCTCCACTTTCAGAATCAGTTCATATAACAAAACGTAACATTTATAAACCTAAAATAACATATAATATATAAAAAAAAGCGAAACTGCTGCTTTTCAGGCTAATGTAAGCCCCAGTGCTTTTTCTGATATGTATTTTGTTTTTTTGTTTTTCAGCCTTAGGCATTGTAATAAAACAAAGTCAGCGTCCAAACTTCAAAAATATTGGATCTTTGTTATTCCGTAAAAATAAAAAAAGTATCCACTGGACTTGGTTTCCAAGATTTGAAGACGTTTCGCTACCTCTCCAGGAAGCTTTCTCAATTCAAATGTCTGGATCCACAGTGAGTTTGAGTCTTATATAGGCAACGCCTTGTATCCCTTGGAAACATGCAAATGGTAACCGATGAATGGGTCGTTTAGTTCCATCGTTAGCCTGTAATATCTGAAACCTGTCTATGATTCTGAGGGTCGGTCGTTAAAGGGGGGGGATTGCCGTTATGGGGGGGAACCGTCTATGATTGTTAAGAGTCGGTCGTTAAGGAGGTGTTGTTCACCGGCTGGAGCGGGTACTGTAGGTCCTTCGTTCCTCTGTGATGGGGTGGGGGGTTTGGTGATATTTGGAAGGGATCATGTCTATGATTGAATTGTATGTTTTTGGAAGCTGGAATCTGGAGTCCACCACCTCTGTTTAAAGTTGGTTTTTCTCTCTTAACATAGATGGCTTCCTTCACACCCCTCTCAAACCACCTATTTTCTTTATCCAGAATGTGAACATTCTGGTCCTAAAAAGAATGTCCTTTGTCCACAAGGTGTAGATGTACTGCGGAGTCTTGTCCAGAGGCGGCCGCTCTTATGTGTTGGACCATGCGTCTGTGGAGAGGTAACCACAAATGGTAACCACAAATGGTAACCCATTCATCGGTTACCATTTGCATGTTTCCAAGAGATACAAGGCTTTGTCTATATAAGACTCAAACTCACTGCGGATCCAGATTTGAATTGAGAAAGCTTCCTGGAGAGATAGCGAAACGTCTTCAAATCTTGGAAACCAAGTCCAGTGGATATTTTTTTTAATTTTTACGGAATGACTATGACCTGGATGACTGAGAACCTTCATCAGCATCTTTGTTATTATTCAGCTTCGAACTGCGCGCTTTGATCCAGTCTCAGCAATGAATTTCACTCTTACGCAAGCCGGTAACACGGCTCTGCTTTATGCAACCCAGCCACGTCTACCCTTGTTTGAAACCTTATTTCATTGGCTACAAAGCCAGACACCCCACATGGTCTTAAACAATAACAGCATGACTCTATGAGGCGTAATATGGCTCTACTCGGTGCGTCATTGGCTGACACACAAGGAGCGCTTGTGAGACTTCAGCGACTGTTCCTGACTCAAATAGTCATACAAAGATGCGGTCACTTTTGTCTTGTAGATAAGAAAACAATGTTAAGAAACCTACAAAACATTGCGGGCAAACAAATGAGAAAGTAAGTCTTATTAGCAAGATGCTTAGCATTAGCTATGAGCAGCTAACTTTTCTGATGTCAAAAACCAGACGTTATGTGGCGATTTTCTCAGCATGGAATATTTTTATTATGAATACTCTGGATTAATTTTAATCTGTAAACCCTTATGGACAATTGGAGTATAAACAATTGAGATTGGATTCATAAAAACTGCTTCTGGATGCCTTCAAAGGCATGTTGTTGTGGCTGGTTTGTAATGTTTACATTTTGACATGCTGCTATATCTGTTTCAATTGTGCTTTGGTGCTTGCTGTGGCCATAAAATTAACTTAATTGAATTTTGGAGATTCTAAATTTTCCATCGATGTCTAACATGTCTATATTTGTAAAACTGCTACCTTTGTAATTTTCATGCATTCTGAGTTATTGGTTGCAATATATATAAAAACAGTCACCGGCGATCCAGTGGGTTTGGAGAGGTTAAGCAAAAACAGAAGAGATTTGTAAGAGGTTGAATACTTTCCACTCTTCACACGCCAGTGTCAGGTTGCTGGCATGATAAATTAAATTCAATCCTTTAATTTTTTGTCTTTTGCTCTCTTTTTTATGTCAATTGGGTCATCACTATAACAGAAAATAGTTGTTTGTTCTTTGAGAAAACAGTCTATCAAACTAGACAAACCCTTTTTTCCCTCACAAATGGCAAGCACTTTGTTTTCAAATAAAACTGTAAAATAGGTCCACTACATCTCAGTGTAGATATATGCTTGTTTTATATATTTATATCTTTGACATTCGGCAGGCAGCTGTGTGCTGTGGGGGGAATAATAGGCTGCCTTTTTGAGAACCATAAGCCTTTAAGGGAAGTGAGGCTCTGGCTGCTGAGGGCATAGGCTCTCTTCTGTAATAGCCTGTAATTCCTCCTGTCTATTTTAATCACAAACACAGCCTGACAGCATGTACACACATCCAAGAATCTGTAAATGTGCAGAGCTATTGGAAATCCTTTCTCATATTACAATCAAAAATTTCAATGGTAAAGGCACATTTTTCTTTAGACTTCCTCAATTTTGAAACCCTCCAAAACCATAAGATACCTTTATTTAGAAGGGAGAGCAAATCTGGTCAGATGGTGACAAAGAAAATCCTAAACACTGAGCAATTCTGAAGGAAAACAATCTTTAAAGCTGCATAAGACCTCAGACTTGGAGAGTGGAAAACCATCCAACAGAAGAAAAAAAAAATCAAATGTGAAAATTGCCCAATCAAAAAGTAGACATAAATCTTGTTTACAATCTTTGTAAAACACCGAATAGCAGTTCAGACATTTGACAACCTATTTAGTTTAACTAGTGTTTATATGCAAAGAAGAAAGGGCCATATTATCAGTGTCTGGATCCACTAAACTCCTTGGGACAAATAAAAAAATATCAGTGGTTGAAATTGCATCAAAAACTGGTTCTACAAAATATTGATTTAGGCAGCAGACTGTAAATGCATGCAGCAATTTTCAATCTTTCATAAACATAGAATTTAGTGCTTTTTTTAACTTCAATAAAACACTCTATTTTACATTGGTCTATCCACAATATCCAGGTTAAATGTGTTGAAGGATGTGAACTAGCTTAGGTTACTCCAATTGGATGAAAGAAAAATTGGTTCCTTCGTATTATATATTTAGATTTCTTCGCTCCTTTTTTCCTGCCATTGAATTGACTTTTTTTCGGTCTCTTTTGAGACTGAAAAGTAATGAATTGAGGATAATTCAGGCAAAGGTCAGAACAGTTAAGCAGTTAGTGTACCATGGACCAGGTGTCTTTGTATTTCAAAATCAAGCTCTTAGGAGAGATGTGGCCCTAAACTCATCTTCTGTGCAGGCTGCTCACATAAATGCTACTACCTTCAACACAAGAAATGGTGTGTTTGGGCGGGGGATAGGATGGTACAGGTGCCAGACTTCACTCCCTACAGCCCCGTGGCGGCCGGAGAAGTTAATTGGCAACATCTGGCTGTCTGAGAGCCCAAGTGCCCATCCATGCTTCTCTTCTTTCCACCCCACCCTCCTCTTTTCCATTCGTCCTTCCCTTCGGTGGGAGCTGCTACCCCTGGCCCTCATGTGGTGACACCAGCCCTGCTGCAAGCTGTGAACGTGAGGCGTGTGCATGTGTATCTGTGATATACTGAGGTGTATGGAAGCAGACAGGGCAGCCAGGCCCCCAGCTGCTCCCTCTGAGCCAAGGGAAATGTGGGGAGACAAGCTGGCATCTTTCTGCAGGGCCCTCAGGGAGGATCAGAGGGAGATGAGCACGCAGGAAGAGGGAAGGAGGGAAATAGGAGTGTGAATGAATATAATTTTACTGATCGGTGATGGGCAAAACATGCATTTTTAAAGTTGATCTGTGGAAGGTGTTTAAGTTTGGCTTTAGGGTTAAATTATGTCTTTATTTCTGTAAAAGAAGAAAATATCAGCATTCTTTTTTCGAGATAAGGGGCAATAATTTGAACATGCATTTTAGGCAATAAGTGGGCTTGTTGTACACATGCAACAAAAATTTTTGTTCAAATGTTAAAATGTACAAACCAGTTTGGTTCCAGACCATTAAAATGACCAGATTGTGTTCTTCTGGTGACCAAAACTTAGCGGACCACTAGATGAGGGACAATGCAGGACTGCCTCTGCTTTTTCCGCTGTGTGTTTCTTTTGTGGCTAACTTTTCCCATTTTTCTTTACTTTGTGCTCCCTTTATATCAAACTGAAAAATTATTTATGCAAACTTCACAAAAAGCT